>NW_021144812.1:223300-266846 GCF_900634625.1 Parambassis ranga | reverse complement strand
AAATGTTTCCATACTTACCTGTGATTTTGGCTGACTGGGCCAGGTGTGTCTAACGACTGGCTAACGACTATGAAACTGCCGGAGGGGGACTGGTTGACAGCCCTTTGTTCTTACTGTGAGTCGTGCAAACTTCCTGGAATGGATGGAATCACTGCATTGTATGTGGTGGAAAGATGATGTCTGAGGCCACCACCTCTGTTAAGGGAAGGTTTTTCCAGCTTAACATAGATGCTTCCTGACTCCTCTTTCAAACCACATTGAGCATTGTATAAAATGTTGTACTCCTTTTTGTGTAGCTCCCACTGATTCTCTGAGTGTGTACCTGCTACATGTCCCAGCTTGTTGTTGTGTAATTGTTGTCTGGTCTTGTCTTTCTATGTTTGTTTATGAAGAAAATGAATAAACACATTTTAAAAAACAACTCATTGCGCATGTTTCCTCTCAAGGTGCCATACAGCTGTGTGTCTGCAGGGGGTGCTGTGTGTGTGCTGCAGCTGCTTAGTGGCTCATGAACAATGGGGACAGACAGAGTTTTCATTGACAGCTTTAATCAGTTTGGTACAATCACTGGTTGGATAAACAAAAGCTTTCAGTCGTTGATGTTGGCACATCAAGAGTTAAACTTGGTGACGACAGGCCAGCCTGTGTTAATTCTGATCCACTCGAAGTAATGAGCCACCTGCAGCACAGAGAGGACTCCATGTTACCACCGCCTTCATCATCATCAGCATCATCATCATCATCACCGCCATCATCACCGCCATCACCACCACCATCATCATCACCGCCATCATCATCATCACCACCATCACTATCACCATTGTGATCATCATCACCACTATCACCACCATCATCACCATCATCACCACCATCATCATCATCATCATCACCATCATCTGATGAGAGCCACCTTCATCAGCTGGTAAACAGACCTGGCTTCGTGGCCCATCCCAGTCATTTAAGACCCTACCTGGGTGTAGACCCCGGGGAATCCTGGCTGTCCGCACCGCTCCCCCCAGCTGACGATGCCCCACAGGTAAGAAAATCCCCGTTCATCCTCACAAACCAAAGGGCCTCCACTGTCTCCCTGACAGGAGTCCACACTGCCTTCCAGGTCACCTGCAATCACACACACACACACACAGTGAGCTGCTGTGTGTCTACAGTTTGTTGGTCAGCCGCCTGCACACACTCACCTGCACACATCATGCCTGGTTTGAAGCGGTCTTTGTAGTATGTCTGACAGTCACTGATGAGGGACACGTTGGCCCAGAGCAGCACCTGAGCTCCTCGGCCCTCTGAACACAAAGCCGTCATTATTCTGCTGCTTCCACCCCCCAGGCCCTCCACCCCCAGACCGTCCACCACAGGCCCTCCACCCCACAGGCCCTCCACCCCAGGCCCTCCACCCACAGGCCCTCCACCCATAGGCTCTCCACCCCCAGGCCCTCCACCCACGACCCTCAACCCCCCAGGCCCTCCACCCCCAGACCCTCAACCCCCCAGGCCCTCCACCCCCAGACCCTCCACCCGCAGGCTCATTTGCTGCTTACCTGCTGTCCGTCCCCAGCCAGAGATGCTGCAGGTGTGGTTGGGCTGGAACAGGTGGGTGGACCAGGGAACGCAGACGGCTCTGACACCAGGGTTGTCCTCCAGACATGTATCGGTGAAGGGAAGCGGCTCCAGCTTCACCAGAGCGATGTCGTTTTCATAGGTGGCAGCGTCGTAGCTGCAGGGTGTAAACACAGGAAGGCTTCCTGTCACGGTCTGATGGTGGAGTGTAACACATGGACTCAGGAGGGGGACTCATACCTGGGGTGGATGATAATCTCCTCAACAGGAACGATGTCTGTGGTGTTCTGAGCTTTAGATTTCTTCCAGAGAGAAAACTTGACCTTGAAGGCCGAAGGTTTGGGTCTGGAGAAGACACGAGACATGAGTTTACACCAAAGTGCTGTGTCCGCAGGCCATGTGGGCCCCCCTTTGGTCTGTGCTCGTCAGCAGCAGGTCTTGAGTCCTATGAGCTATGAGGTGGGGCCTCCATGGATGGGACCTGTTTGTGTGTCCTACCTGACACAGTGAGCAGCAGTGATGACCCAGCAGCCTCCGATGTAAGCTCCTCCACAGTCGATCCTCCGGTTCTCCTCCAGAGCCACCTGCCACTGGATCTGGGTCTGCGGACCGAACAGGAGCATCAGGGACCGGTCTCAGACGGCTCCTCCTCATGCAGGTTTTGTAAAAACACAAGAAACTGACCGGCTTTGCTGCGAGTCCTCCCACCACCCTCTTGACTCGGATGCTCCTTCTCCCACGCTCCACCACCTCCATGTTGTCCACTGTGTCCGGGTTGGGTTTCCCACAGACCAACTTGGACTCCAGTTGCTCCCTGTTGGTCCTTATTTCTGGAGACAAACGTGGAGAAATGTAGTCAGGATTGTCTGCAGAGCGCCCTCTAGCTGAGCTGTCAGCATGGGGTGTGAACAGGAAACCATGGAAACAACTGAAGCAGGGACACGTACCCGCTTTGGGAGAGACGTACGCTGGAACAGAGACAAACAGCTGTCAGTAGTTGTTTCCAGCACAGACCCTCTCTGCTGTGAGGACACGTCTTACCTGATTTTTGGAGTGCTGCGTTCGCCACACCTGAAAACACAAAAGCACCACAGCAGAGGCTGCATGTGAACACATCACCAGCTCGTGATGTCAGTGGACACTGAATGCACCTCAGTGTCCACCGTTAGAAGTGTCTTACTGTGTGCAGATGTCACAGATTCGTCCTCGCCATCCAGACAGTCGACCTGCCCGTCACCGAGTGAGTCCTCGTGGACACACACCCCCGTCTTGCAGCGGAACGCACCTTTTCTGCACTCTGACCAACACAAAGATCCACACAGTGACACACAACACAAAGGCCGCCTCTGTGTGTGTCTGTGTGTTTACCTGTGCAGCACATCTCGTCACTCCGGTCCCCACAGTCGTCCACGCCGTCACACGTCTGGCTCAGAGCCACACACTTGTTGTTTGCACAGACGAAGCCACACTCCTCCCCTGAAACACACACACACAAACCCTGAATCAACGTGTTCAGGACTTTAACTCCTTCACAGGCCAGGTCAGGAGGAGCCATGTGATCCTGGTGGCGCTGCTGCAGCTGGGCTCAGGTGACCATACTGACCTGTGGGAGGCTTTGCAGCATTGTAGCAGGCTGCGGTTGCAACCGGGCTGGTGCTGATGTCCTCCTTGTCGTAGATGATGCACTCAGCCAGAGACGTCTCGTAGCCTTGGCAGCGGACACTGATGCAGCTGCCTGGGAGCTTTTTGTCTTCATCGTTTGTCATCAGGGACTCAAATGGCACCGAACCAGCCGACGCTGCCCCCCTGCACAGGTCAACAGGACGTCAGCACTGCAGGCTAAACACTGCACAGTCAAACACGTGTGTGTGGTGGTGGGGGGGTGTAAATGCATGTCCTCTCACAGGGGCCCCTGCTGCTTGCAGGCCACATTAGCAGCTGCCATGTCCCACAGCTTGGAACACACCAGGAACTGCTCCCCGCCTGCTGTGCCGTCGGGGACAAAGATCCTGACCACGCCCGTGCCCTCGTCTATGGAACTCTGGAACTTTTGGACACTTGCTGTGGGGACAGAGACATACAGGAAGCATGAGCTGCAGTCAGCAGTGAGACAAAGAGGCCTGAATGTCTGTGTGAGAGCAAACCGTCACAGAGGCCCCCGAAGTGAGACATGATGGACTTCCTGCTCCGACAGGAGATGGCCATCACCTGGAAGAGACGAACAGTCTGACTCTGGTCTGAGGGGGTCTGGGGTGCAGACTGGGAGACGTTACCTGGCAGTAGGACCGGTACTTCCTGCTGTCTCGCCCACACACTGATGTCACATTTTCAGCAGGACACTGATAGGGCAGTTTACAAGAGCAATGTCCTTCAATGCAACGCTCCCAGGGAGGGCAGAAGACCAGGTCACATGATCGACGAGTCGGCCTGATGAAGGCAGACAGAGCAGTGTCACAGTACTCACACACAGGTCCTGGACTCAGGAAAGAGACACTACAGCTGCAGGCCGCCATGATTGGCCCATCACAGCCCATGTGGTCTACAGGGACGCCACAGTTCACAGGGTAACACTGCAGGCACTGAGAGCTCCTGCAGTACTGCATCTGTCCACAAGGTGGCAGCGGAGCACATTCAAAGGCTGTCAGGACGTCATGAGGGGACACAGCTCAGCTGTGTTAGAACTCACTTTAGTTATATTATGACTTAAATTGTGCGTCATATTGTGGGCGTGGCCGCTCTCACTGTGTGTGGGGTCACACCCCCTTTGTCCAAATTTGGAGTTTTAAAGGTGACACTGCCAACATGCAGCTCCTCAGAAGCTTGGTCCACAGTCTGTCACCTGTGTTGTTATAAACCATACCGTCAGTGACTGGACTTCCTGCTGGATCACAGACTCTACGTACCTTCTTTGCAGACACTCGGGCGGACCAGTAAAATCCTCCGTGGCAGGCGAAGTGGGGGCGGGGTTTGGAGACTGTGGTGGTGGATCTGCTGCATTCATCTGGAGGAGCAGTTAAAGCACAGAACAGGCAGAGCTCACACACACAGACACACACACAGACACACACACACACCGACAGCAACCTGTCAGCTCTACAGATACTCAACATAAGAGCAGCTGGTCTGTAGATGTGAGTTGTTCTTGGAAGAGTCTCAGTTGTTGAACGGCGGCCTTCGGGTGGTGGCGGGGCCTTGTGTGGGGGCCCCCAGCCTGGAACAGCTTCTCTTTATGTGGTGGTAGACTGAGAGCAGACTCACCGTGTCAGAGCACATGATGAGAAGAAGCAGCAAGAACGAAGAGAGTGACGGCGTCCGGACAAACATGGCTGCTCCACAGCTCAGCTCTACAGAGACCACGGAGAGGCTGCTACAGGCCGAGAGCAGGACTGTGTCTGGGACGAGCCACGGTCTGGTGCTGGGCTCACTGATCAATGATCAGGTTATCTACCGGTCTGTCCACACAGATTAGATAAGCTCCTGGCAGGGGAGGGCTTGTTGTAGTGCACACTGGAAACCCCAGGTTCCAGTAAGCACTGAACAAACATGGGGTCAGGACTGCAGGTCATAGTCTGAACCCACCGCATGGTGTTTGAAACGGGAGGCTTAGCTTAGCTTAGCTTAGCACAGTCCCACAGAGTTCATGGCTGCTCCTGGAGTGTCCACCTGCACAGCCTCCATGTTAAATCAATAAACATGTTTACACTGTCGGGACGCTGTGTGGGAGGAATTTAAAACCTGTCATTAGGCCAGCTAAGAAGGTTTGGGCACCGGCTTCAGATGGACGTGTTCTGGTCATCCAGACCCAGGACACACTAGAAGGATCCCGGCTGGTCTGGACGAGGCCTTGGCCTCTGCCTGGATGAGCTAGTGGGGACGTGTCTGAGGGACTCACCCCAGCACTGAGCGGACATGAGGACAAGAAGACGGCCAACCGGTGTCCTGGGACCTACTGTATGTCCCCACCAGCAGCACCAGCACCACTCAGACCCAGTTCAGACTGGGGAACATCAATCAGATCACACCTGCCTCATCGTATGCTGTCACACACACAGCTTCAGGCCCACATGTGTAGTTAGACATTAGAAACTGTTGGCATGGACCTGGCTGTCAGCACAGCCTGACAGTCAGCTGGCATAAATACGCTCCCTAATTCCTGATAAGCCAATCAAAGCTGCCTGTGAGAGGCTGCTGAGTCAGCAGGGTCAGCCTCGCTTCCCTCTCGCTGTCGTCTTTCTGTGCCTCCTTTCCTTCGCTCCTTCCCTCCTGTCCTCCTTCAGGCGGGCCTCCTGCCTCCGGGCCCCGCTGACCCCCGTCCTTCCTGTCCTCCTGCTGGACTTTTCCACATGTGGTCGCTCAGAGCTGAAGGAGTGTGAGGTGGCTGAACGGGACCTGAGAGCAGGAGTGTGTGAGGCAGAGTGTATCATCCCTCCTCTAATCCCTTTATCCCTGTCAGGGTGACTCTCCTGCTGGACCCGGGCTGTCCAACTCTTTTCTGTCCTGGACTCCAAACTGCTGAGGACTTAGAGGGTCCGGGCGTGTTCAGCAGCCTGTGTATGGACTTTACTTCTTTGTTTCCATGGTGATGAGTTTGAGGGGTCATCGGTGGATCTAGGCTGCGTAACCAAGGGTGAGGGATTATCAGCTGACAGGTAAGGAGATAATAACATACAGCACTGCTGCATGTGTTCCAGCTGCTCCACCATCACTCTGCAACACAGACGATCTTATCACTGAGGGGAGAAGCTAATGCTAGCTAACCAGCAGTGACAGCTTTGACAATGACTACTAGCTAACAGACAAAGGAGGTCAGGTTTGTACTGACACGGCATGTAGTGATGAAAACTGGCGCACCGTTGCTAACTGCTAACAGCTAACAGCTGAGTGGGACAGTCTGTCCACCTGGTCTGTAAGAGGGTCAGGGTCAGACACACAGGGAGCCACAGCACAGTCCACACAGTGCTCAGAGACAAAGACTAAAAAGGGACAGTCTTTCTGGTTGACCCCACAGTCTTCTCATGTCCTCCCTTGGATCACTGTTAGCGTCACTGCTGGTTAGCTAATGCTAGCTACTGGCAGCCTACCACACATCCCCACCATCCCTCTGCTGGGACAGGATGGAGCTGTGCATGCTGGGACATGTAAATAAAATGTTTCTGGTGTCTCCCTGTGATGTCACCGTCATGGCGCCACGTTTGGCTGCCATCACACGTGACTGTCCTAACGCACAGACTGAGGACAGTAGTGTTCTTTCCTTGATAACAGACAGCCAGAGGACGGCGTCTCCATGGCTAAAGTAGCTCCATCAGTCCCACCCCACGTCTCCAGCTCCACCCAACATCCACCCACCATCATTCTACAAGACATGGAGGAGGAGCCTGGAGAAGCCAGGGAGGGGGGCAGGTGAGTCCTGACCCGGAGAAGTGTATATAAATCAAATGTTCTCTGTATTTTACTCTCCACGCCGCGACCACCCTGATCTCCTGCAACGTGTTTCCTCCTCAGAGTCATCCACAGAGCAGGAGGCCTCTTCAACGTCAACAACAGCAACAACAACGAAGAGTAAGACACACACACACAGTATCAGAGCAGTGGCCTCAGTCTAAGTCCTGGTGTGTGTTCTGTGGTCTACAGGGAGGAGAAGAAGAAGGAGAAGAAGGAGAAAAAGGATAAGAAGGATAAGAAAGAGAAGAAGGAGAAGAAGGAGAAGAAGGAGAAGACGGAGTAAGCCTGGTTCTTCCTCATCACATCACACCAAACAAACCGTCCATCATTTGTCCATCACTGTCTGCTCTGTCTTAGGAAGGAGAAGCAGGAGAAAAAGGAGAGGAAGGAGAAGAAACTGAAGGAGAAGGAGGAGAAGGAGAAGAAGGAGAAGGAGGAGAAGGAGAAGAAGGAGAAGGAGGAGAAGGAGAAGAAGGCCAAAGAACAGCCGTATGTTCAAATGATAGTTTAGTTAAGGGCGTGTGTGAGGAGTTATCATGTTTCTAATGTGTGTGTGTGTGTGTGCAGTCCTAAGGAGATCACTGTGATTGATCCAGCGGGGAACACATACTACCACTGGCTGTTTGTTATCACTGTCCCAGTCATGTACAACTGGACCCTGATCATAGCCAGGTAACACACACACACACACACACATCCTGTCCACACGTCCTTCAGTGCTGTGACTGGACTCCTGACTGATCCAAGGACAGACACAGAGCTACCCTGGACAATTTGGAGGTCCGCCCTCTGCTGGACACTGAAGGAACTGCATCTAAAGCACATTTATTACCCAGAGCGAGACTCTAAGGACGGAGTCCAACAAAGGACTGGACTTACAGTTTGACACCCTCTCTCTCTGTGTTTTCAGGGCATGTTTTGAGGAACTGCAATCAGACTACTTGGTCTTCTGGTTCTTCGTAGATCTTCTCTCTGACCTCGTCTACCTTGCTGACATGGTCTTCAGAACCAGGACTGGTTAGAACACACACACACACACACACACAGACACACACTCTTCATCATATATGAAAACATGTTAATGTGACTCATCAACACATTGGTTCCTCTCTCTCTCATTCTGTATGCATGTATATGTGTGTGTGTGTGTGCGTGCGCACACATGTATGTGTGTGTGTGTGCGTGTGTGCACGCGTGCATGTATGCATGTGTGTGTGTGTGTGCGTGCAGGGTACCTGGAGCAGGGTTTGCTGGTGAAGGATGAGCAGAAGCTCAGAGACCGGTACATAAAGAGTTTCCAGTTCAAGCTGGACCTGGTCTCCATGATCCCCACAGACTTTCTGTACCTGGTCTTTGGCCTCAGCTACCCTGAGATCCGCCTTAACAAACTCTTCAGGTTCAACAGGTAAGCAGAGCTCCTCTCTCTCTCCTTTGGTTGGCAGTGCTGTACGTCCTCTAATGAAGTACAGTGCCACTGTTTGGACAGACTACCTGCAGTTCACCTCACCGCCACAGGGGGCGCTGGTATCAGAGGTTTTTGGATGACGTCATGTTTCAAACTGGGAATGTGTAGCAGTAACGGTGACTGTACGTTGAACGATGACGGTCCATCACCTCTGTGAGCCTGACCCTTCACCTCATGTCTTTGTCTCAGGATGCTGGAGTTTTTCCAGCGGACAGAGACCAGGACAAATTACCCAAACGTCCTCCGCATCTCCAATCTGGTCATGTACATCGTCATCATCATCCACTGGAACGCCTGTCTCTACTACTCCTTCTCCAAGGCCATTGGTGAGGCTGCTGGCTGAAGCTTCTCTCTGATTGGTTCATAGACCTGTGAGACACTGACCTGTCCCTGCTCCTGTCCCTTCAGGGTTTGGTTCGGACAGGTTTGTGTATCCCAACCCAAAGGACCCAGAGTTTGGCCGCCTGGTGAGGAAGTATGCCTATAGTATGTACTGGTCCACTCTGACACTCACCACCATTGGAGAAACACCGCCCCCTGTGGAGAACTCGGAGTACTTCTTCGTTGTCACTGACTTCCTGGTGGGTGTGGCTTCATATTCCTTCAATCTATACAAACCTGATGCAAAGAAACTAGGAGTGTTGTAGCCTCTCCAGGTTAGCTGGCTGTCCCTTCCTGTTTGGTGTGAGGTGAAAAAGTCCAAGTTCAGGTGCTACATCCTGGATGGGGTCCACAGAGGAGTGCCCCCTCAGAGAAAGGTCACAGTGGCGGTTGTTTTATGATGCTGTCTGTTCCGTGGAAGATTCTTCTGTCACCTGTAGATTATACGAACTTTAAGTCCTTCAAGTTAAAGGTCTGAAGGAGGTTTTGAACTGGACGGGAAAAGGGCAGCAGAGTTTGGACTCATTTAGAGAAGACATGAAGGACATGTAACATAAAGTAACATGATGTAAAGATGGGTCTCTTCCTGTCCAGGTGGGCGTGTTGATTTTTGCCACCATCGTTGGTAACGTGGGCTCCATGATCACGAACATGAACGCTGCGAGGGCCGACTTCCAGGCACGCATCGACGCCATCAAACAGTACATGAGCTTCCGGAAGGTGAGTGGCTTTAGTTGACGTCCAGCCTCAGGGGACAGTGCTGGACTGATCAGCTTGTCTGTCTGTTTCTTCTTCCTCCAGGTAACAAAGGACTTGGAGAAGCGAGTGATCAAATGGTTTGACTTCCTGTGGACCAATAAAAAAGCGGTGGATGAGAGGGAGGTGCTGAAGTACCTCCCTGACAAACTCAGAGCCGAGATCGCCATCAACGTGCACCTGGACACCCTGAAGAAGGTCTGCTCTCACACTTTGAAACCCTGCTCTGACAGTGGGGGGGGCGGTCCTTCACAGCCCTTTTGTCTGCAGGTTCGTATCTTTGCGGACTGCGAGGCCGGCCTGCTGGTGGAGCTGGTGCTGAAACTGCAGCCGCAGGTCTACAGTCCAGGAGACTACATCTGCAAGAAGGGTGACATCGGCAGAGAGATGTACATCATCAAGGAGGGAAAGCTGGCCGTGGTCGCTGATGACGGCATCAAGCAGTTTGTGGTTCTCAGTGATGGAAGCTACTTTGGCGAGATTAGCATCCTGGCTATTAAAGGTAGCTCTTCATAGGAGAGGCTTGTTTATATCATATTTAATATGTTGGAGCCAGCCTCCAGTGGACTCTGGAGGAACTGCAGCTTTCGGTCCTTGTGTCTCTGAATGTCCCTTGTCTCCACTGACGCTCTTCAATGTTTTTACCAACAGGCAGTAAGGCTGGGAACAGGAGGACCGCTAACATCAGGAGCATCGGTTACTCCGATCTCTTCTGTCTTTCCAAAGATGACCTGATGGAGGCGCTGACGGAGTATCCTGATGCTAAGGCTATGCTGGAGGAAAAGGGAAGGCAGATTCTGATGAAGGACGGACTGCTGGATCTGGAGGTACAGTCACATGACCGCGCACAGAGAAGCAGAATGACATGCGGGCGCTGATATAAACGTGTCTTGTCCTCCAGGTGGCAGCACAGGGCCCTGACCCCAAGGAGATCGAGGAGAAAGTGGACCGGATGACGAGCTCGCTGGACGTCCTGCAGACCCGGTATGCCCGGCTGCTGGCTGAGCACGAAGCCACCCACAGCAAGCTCAAGCACAGAGTCACCCGGCTGGAGAGGAAGCTGGCGCCGCCGCCACGGGCTGACCAACCAGGCGATGCTCCGCCCCCACCAACGCCCGAGACACAGAAATAAGAACAGAAGTAGAGAGGACCTGGGTGTAGCCTACACCTGGTTCTTAGAGCTTGAGTTAGCAGGGTGGCTAAGTGAGGACGTCACAGAATCCACGGTCCAAACGTCTGCTAGCAGTAGTCTGCTGTAGAGTGAAGGGCGGACGGACGGACTGAAGGACAACCACTTTGACTCATCCACGTTTGTCTCACATTTAAGTTGTAACATGTGACCCATGTATGACGTAGACTGTGTGAGCAGTGAGTGGAGACACTTATGGGACGGATGTCTCACATAGACAGGTGTTAGCCAGAGACGCTAGGCTACAATCAATAGTGTGAACTGTGGAAGCAGGGCACTGAAATAAAGTCATTTTATAAAGAACACCGGATTCCTTTATATTAAAATAACACACGGTGATGCTAACATGTTAGCAAGAGGACACACATCATGTTATAACATATGTATAACATATGTTATACATATGTACAACATATGTTATACATATGTTATTATATAACATATGTTATTATATAACATATGTATAACATATGTTATAACGGGACAGAGTGTGTGTGTGTCTGTGTGTGTGTGTGTGAGTGAGAGTGTGTGTGTGTTTGTGTGTGTCTGTGTCTGTGTGTGTCTGTGTGTGTGTGTCTGTGTGTGTCTGTCTGTGTGTGTGTGTGTCTCTGTGTGTGTGTCTGTGTGTGTCTGTCTGTGTGTGTGTGTGTGTCTGTGTGTGTGTCTGTCTGTGTCTCTGTGTGTGTCTGTGTGTGTGTCTGTGTGAGTGTGTGTCTGTCTGTGTCTATGTGTGTGTGTCTGTGTGTGTGTCTATGTGTGTGTGTCTGTGTGTGTGTATGTGTGTGTCTGTGTGTGTGTCTATGTGTGTGTGTCTGTCTGTGTCTCTGTGTGTGTCTGTGTGTGTGTGTGTCTGTGTGTGTGTGTCTGTGTGTGTGTGTGTCTGTGTGTGTCTGTCTGTGTGTGTGTGTCTGTGTGTGTGTGTCTGTCTGTGTCTCTGTGTGTGTGTGTCTGTGTGTGTGTGTCTGTGTGTGTGTGTGTCTGTCTGTGTGTGTCTGTGTGTGTCTGTCTGTGTCTCTGTGTGTGTGTGTCTGTGTGTGTGTGTGTGTCTGTCTGTGTCTCTGTGTGTGTGTGTGTGTCTGTGTCTCTGTGTGTGTGTGTGTGTGTCTATGTGTGTCTGTCTGTGTGTGTGTGTGTCTCTGTGTGTGTGTCTGTGTGTGTCTGTCTGTGTGTGTGTGTGTGTGTGTGTGTGTGTGTGTCTGTCTGTGTCTCTGTGTGTGTCTGTGTGTGTGTCTGTGTGAGTGTGTGTCTGTCTGTGTCTATGTGTGTGTGTCTGTGTGTGTGTCTATGTGTGTGTGTCTGTGTGTGTGTATGTGTGTGTCTGTGTGTGTGTGTCTGTGTGTGTGTCTATGTGTGTGTGTCTGTCTGTGTCTCTGTGTGTGTCTGTGTGTGTGTGTGTCTGTGTGTGTGTGTCTGTGTGTGTGTGTGTCTGTGTGTGTCTGTCTGTGTGTGTGTGTCTGTGTGTGTGTGTCTGTCTGTGTCTCTGTGTGTGTGTGTCTGTGTGTGTGTGTCTGTGTGTGTGTGTGTCTGTCTGTGTGTGTCTGTGTGTGTCTGTCTGTGTCTCTGTGTGTGTGTGTCTGTGTGTGTGTGTGTGTCTGTCTGTGTCTCTGTGTCTCTGTGTGTGTGTGTGTGTGTCTATGTGTGTGTGTCTGTGTGTGTGTCTATGTGTGTGTGTCTGTGTGTGTGTCTGTCTGTGTCTGTGTGTGTCTGTCTGTGTCTCTGTGTGTGTGTGTCTGTGTCTGTCTGTGTGTGTGTGTCTGTCTGTGTGGTGTCTGTGTGTGTGTCTGTGTGTGTCTGTCTGTGTGTGTGTGTGTGTGTCTGTGTGTGTGTGTGTGTCTGTGTGTCTGTCTGTGTCTCTGTGTGTGTGTGTGTCTGTGTGTGTGTGTGTGTGTCTGTGTGTGTGTGTGTCTGTCTGTGTCTCTGTGTGTGTGTGTGTGTCTGTGTGTGTGTGTCTGTGTGTGTGTCTGTGTCTCTGTGTGTGTGTGTCTGTGTGTGTGTCTGTGTGTGTGTCTGTCTGTGTCTCTGTGTGTGTGTGTGTCTGTGTGTGTGTGTGTGTGTGTCTGTGTGTGTGTGTGTCTGTGTGTGTGTGTCTGTGTGTGTGTGTGTGTGTGTGTGTGTGTGTGTGTGTCTGTCTGTGTGTGTGTGTGTCTCTGTGTGTGTGTGTCTGTGTGTGTGTGTGTCTGTGTGTGTGTGTGTGTAAACATGAATGGAGTGACCCACCGTCCGGCTGACACGTCGCCTGTGTGTTCCCGCCCACCGCTCTGCTCCCGCCTTTCTTCCGCCTCTGGGAATAGTAGTTTTCCTACGCGCTGTCTTCCAGAGGCAGCAGGCCGCTGGGACTACGAGCCCCGGCATGCACCGCGGCGCGCAGACACCCAGTCTTCAGTCTGCACTGGTCGCTGCCTGCTCAGGTGAGTTTCTATTAAAACTGTGTTTAACCCACGGTCCCGTCCGCCGTTCAAGTCCCGGCTCCCACGTACGGCAGCTCCGGGGCGCCTTCACCTCTCCGTGGGCTTTTTCACTCTCCCTGCGGGTTGTTCGCGCCGCTTTTCACTCGGGAACTTAATGACGTTAGCTTGTAGGGGCTAGCCGGCTAAAGTGCAGCCTCACACGTTATGATGCTTTGTGCACAACAACACACCGCCGGACACACACACACACACACACAGGGACCCGTCCACCGGGAGAAGTCTGGGTCCAGGCTGTGAGTGTCGTGGTGGTCCATGGAGCTGTGTGAGCTGCCAGTCCGTAACCCACAGGCTGCAGGCCGGCTGCGCTGTGCAGACATGCGCCGCTGTGTGGCAGCAGACTGTGACACACACATGTAAACACAGGTCTGTATGAATGAAGTCTCATGTCCAGAGGAGTCATCGTGGCTGTCTGCGGAGGAAGATCCTCCATCATCCAGCTCGCCTCTCACTGTGACGTGAAGCAGGGCCTCTTCAGGGGGCCTCTGACTCCCTGGGTGTACTCATGGAGCAGAGTGTGACCTGCAGACCCGGAACAGGCACTGCTTACCAAAGCAAGAAGCATTCATGTTAAGACAGGTGGATGACATGTGATGTGTTAAATGTACCGCTCTGACCGCTTCCTGTCGCTCCTGTCTGTAGAGTTGAGGAGGCGGCTGCCATGGAGCCGGCATGGCGACTGCACGGCAGGGGCCGAGGGCGGGGCCAGGAAGGTGAAAGGCCACGACCCCCGCAGAAGGAGAGGCTAGGGGCTGCTGCGGGACGAGGAGGACAGAGGACGGAGCCGGGCCCGGCAGCACAACCTCCACACGGTGATGATGAGTCTCGGGACGCCCGTCCTCTGGACAGATGAGACAGTGGACTAACTTTCCTGCTTCTGTGTAACTGACAGGTGCGTCGGTCCAGGCCAAGTTTGAGGAGATCAGGAAGTCCAACCAGGCTGCTGCTCAGAGACTGGTAGAGAGCCGAGTCAGCTCCTCCTCTGAGGAAGACAGCGATGACAATGGTGATGAAGACCACAGGGACGGGAAAAGAGGGAAGATCCTGACGTCGACATTTACCACCTACACCAACCAGACAGGTGGGGGGACGGGGGTCGGATGGCCGCAGCGGTGTGGTGATGTGTGAGAGGCGAGGTGGAATGATCCAGACTGTGACTGTGTGTGTGCAGGTGGGGACACGTCAGACCTGCTCCGGACAGGTCAGTATGTCAGTGACCTGTTCCAGTCTGGGGCTCTCACCTGCCTGATCTGCATCGGCTCTGTGAAGAGGACACAGCCGGTGAGACACACACACACAGACACACACAGGAGGAGTAACCAAAGCTAAGTCAGTGATGTTTCCAGGTGTGGAGCTGCTCCGGCTGTTTCTCCCTCTTCCACCTGCCCTGCATTCAGAAATGGGCCCGGGACTCGGTCTTCCTGGTTTCCTCTGTCACTGATGAGGACTTCGGTGTGAAGCAGCACCCCTGGCCCTGGTGAGGATCAGTGTCATGTTCCTCCTCAAGGTGGCGCTGTTGTTTCACACTGTGTCTGATGTTTGATTTTTTCCCGCTCAGTCCCAAGTGTCGTGCAGAGTATCCGCCCAGCGCCACGCCCAACAGGTCTGTGTGTGTGTGTTGGTCATTGTGTTACTGTCAGTCCTGGTGTCGTCCAGCAGGGGGCTCCACACTGTGCTGCTTCACTGTGACAGCTGGTCTGAGGGCTCTCTGTGTTGTGTTCAGGTACATGTGTTACTGTGGGAAACTGCAGGATCCCCCTGCTGACCCCTGGCTGGCTCCTCACTCCTGTGGCTCAGTCTGTCAGAAGGAGCTCAAACCTACCTGTGGACACACCTGTCTGCTGCTCTGTCACCCCGGTAACCACACACACACACACACACACACACACACACACACACACGGAGCTCAGACTTATTAGTATGACATTCAAGATCTTTGTTGTCGTATGCACAGCAAACGTTGCACTGGGCGTCATTGTCAGTGTGTTAACCTGTGTGTGTGTGTGTGTGTGTCTTCAGGTCCCTGCCCTCCGTGTCCAAAGATGGTGTCAGTTTCATGTATGTGTGGCAAAGCTAAGCTCCTCCCCCGCCGCTGCAGCAACAAGGTACATCTAAAGCAGGGGTGTCCAAACTACGGCCCGTGGGCCAACTGCGGCCAATCATAAATCATACAAAATCAACAGGCAATTCTTATTTTTGTTTTTAACTCGTTGTGTAACGTTTGCGTCATGATTCTCTGAGCAGAACATTATCTTTCTCTGTCTGCATCGTGGTGCGTCAGGCGGTGCTGCAGGGCTTGGTTGTTGGTTCCAGCTCTGCAGAGGGCTCCGAAGGTGCAAAACACCGGTTCAGCACTTCGACACAATTCACTACGAGACTAAACATGCTTCTGCAGACAGCCTGCTATCAGAGAGCGTCTGTACAAGTGAAGTTCTCCAAAACTACGGAGCCCCTCTGTAAAAAAGAAATAAATTGTAGCCACGAATTATGTTATGTTATTATTAGTTGTAGTATAGAAGCCCTATTAGAATTCATGGACTGGGTGCATGGGAGCGGGATGCCCGGCCAGAGAGCAGCCTCCCCGTGCAGCATTGAGCGTCCCTCTCTGGGGAACGTGCCGGAGTACTGGGGGGCTCCAGGAGCGCAGGGGAGTGGAGCGGAGCGTCCCTCTCCCTGTCCATCGTGTCGCTCCCTGCTGCCCGCACCAGGCAGCAGGGAGCGATGCTGGAGCCGTTAGAGAAGTTGAAGCGACATGATGAGGGACGCTCGTTGCTCCCTGCTGCACGGGGAGGCTGCGTCCTGGCCGGCAGCCTGCTCGGGCCTTTTTACCGGCGGCGGGATAAAAGCAACTCCCCAGAAATGCGAACATTTGTAAATCATGACTTAGTTTGTGTCGTGTGAGCAGACTGTGATAAACTGTGATGTTTTACTGGAGCAGCAGATCAGTCCCTTTGCTTGTTAACGTTCTCTGTTGTTAAACTGTCAGCTGTACAGTGAGACGCGTCACTTCTCTCAAAAAGACTCCGTCATTCAGTACGCATCTGTCGTAAGGCACGTCATCACGTTTTTACGTCTCGTTGCCATGCACTGCAAACCTGTGTAAACATTAAATTACAGACCCTTTGAGATCAGCACTAAATGGCTCCCACCTGGTCTACCTGACATTTTACTGATGTCTGCTGCTCCTGAACCAGACCTGCACATATGATCAGATCTCACCTTCACAGTAGAGTCAATAACTTGTTGCTCTGTTATCACAACCACACAGTGTCTGAATGTTTTAAATTTATGCTGTAAATTCAGATAACATGTTCTGATCTGTTCATCTGAATGCTAAGATGTTATTTTGTTTGCTGTGTAAGATACAGCATACACAGTTGTTATTGTTTAAAATAATGACATCGGGGACTGCTGGCCCTCGGAGAGTTTCGCATTATTGAATCTGGCCCTCCCCGAAAAAAGTTTGTGTGTCTGTGGAGTGTTTCTCACAGTCATGTTTCTGTCCAGGCCTGGTCGTGTCAGCAGCAGTGTGGGAAGTTGTTACCCTGCAAACAGCACTCCTGTTCTCAGCCTTGCCACACAGGTATATACACACACACACAGACACACACACACACAGACACACACACACTGAGCAGATTCATAAGTCATATTCAGTTTTTCATGTTCAGACAGTGAAGCTGTGGATAAAACAGGTTTAGAGGTTCTGCTGTGTGTGTTCTGTCCAACATGGCTGACGGTGATTCTCTCTGTCTGTCTCTCTCTCTCTCTCTCTGTCTGTCTGTCTGCCTGTCTGTCTTTCTGTCTATTTGCCTGTCTTTCCCTCTCTGTCTGTCTTTCTCTCTCTCTGTCTGTCTCTCTTCCTGTCTGTCTGTCTCTCTCTCTCTCTATCTGTCTCTCTCTGTCTGTCTTTCTCTCTCTCTGTCTCTCTTCCTGTCTGTCTGTCTTTCTCTCTCTCTGTCTGTCTCTCTCTCTGTCTCTCTTCCTGTCTGTCTGTCTTTCTCTCTCTCTGTC
Organism: Parambassis ranga; assembly: GCF_900634625.1. Classification (NCBI taxonomy): domain Eukaryota; kingdom Metazoa; phylum Chordata; class Actinopteri; family Ambassidae; genus Parambassis; species Parambassis ranga. The sequence goes on along the minus strand of NW_021144812.1, from coordinate 249,562 downwards.
TGTCTCTGTCTGTCTGTCTGTCTCTCTCTCTGTCTGTCTGTCTGTCTCTCTCTCTGTCTCTCTTCCTGTCTGTCTGTCTTTCTCTCTCTCTGTCTGTCTCTGTCTGTCTGTCTGTCTCTCTCTCTGTCTGTCTGTCTGTCTCTCTCTGTCTCTCTTCCTGTCTGTCAGAGTGCTCACCCTGTCCCAGAGTCAGTGTTCAGAGCTGTGTGTGTGGCAGGGAGGCTGCAGAGAGACCCTGTGCCAGTCCCCGCTGGAACTGTCTGCAGGTCAGTCACACAGCACCGTGGACCTCCAGGACCGCCTGTCCTTCGGTCTGTCCTTCTGTCTGTCAGCTCTGTCTCTCTGTCCCTCTGACAGGTGTGTGGTGCTCCTCTCTCCTGTGGAAATCACACCTGTGAGGTTGTGTGTCATGATGGAGTGTGTCCTCCGTGTCCTCGCTCCATCAGCAGATCCTGTCCCTGCGGCAAAACAAGTGAGGGACCCCACACACACACACACACACACACACACACACGTCTGAGTGTGTCCTCTAACACGGACACATGGTGGACTGATCAGGCCACATCACAGGGTTAATGATCGTATCAAATGCCAACATCTCTACTTATTCAGAAACACACACACTCCTTCTGTGCTGGTATTTTCTAAATGTCACTGTGTGTGTGTGTCTGTGTGTGTCTGTGTGTGTCTGTGTGTGTGTAGAGTCCTCTCTGCCATGTACAGAAGAAGTGCCGCCATGTGGAGACACGTGTGACCGACAGCTGTCGTGTTTGAAACACACCTGTTCAATGAGGTGTCACAGAGGAAGCTGCGAGACCTGCAGACAGGTCACACACACACTCTCACACACTCGCACACGGCCGAACCACAGTGTGTGACACAGTGTGTGTCCCTGCAGGTGGTGGAGAAGGAGTGCAGGTGTGGAAAACACCGGAAGCAGATGCCGTGTCACAGAGAATACCTGTGTGATTCCAAATGTCCCAAAACCAGAAGCTGCCAGAGACACCAGTGCAGGAGGAAGGTCAGGACTCTGCTGGTCCGCCACGCCGGACACCAGCAGCCATTTGTAGATGTGTGTGCTGTGAGTGTGTGTGTGTGTGTGATGTCATCAGACAGGTTGATGTTTCCTTTCAGCTCTGATCAGTTCGACCCTACATGTCTCTGTTTGTGTCCAAACTTTGACTGAACCCACTGATTCCAGCTTATTTTAGTCTTCTGATGGCCTTACCCTGAGGCGCCGCTGACCTTTGATTTGCCGCCGTGTTGCTCTGGTTCTGGTTGTTTGGTGGAAATGTCAGACTGATGGTATCTGAACGGAAACTGTTGACTGACGTGTGATCAGAGCGCCGTCGTTTTGTACTGATGGCTTCCGTCCCTGAACTGGTTCCCACGATGCTTTGTGTTCCAGTGTTGCCCGGGCAACTGCCCCCCCTGTGACCAGAGCTGTGGTCGTACTCTGGGATGTCGAAACCACAAGTGTCCCTCCATCTGTCACCAAGGTAACACACACACACACGGTCAAACGCTCATTTATGTCTGTCAGATAGGCTGTGATTGATGGAGGGAGTCATAGCTGATAAGGTCAAAGGTCAAATACTGGAAAGTTCTGACCCATGACACGTGTGTGTGTGTGTGTGTGTGTGTGTATGATTGCTCCCTGGCATTTCTTTTATTTGAGCTGAACAACACACACACACAGCTGGGGGTGTGTGTGTTTGGGAAAATGTTAACCCCTGCTTCCTGCTAAACATCATTAATCCTCTTTAACAAAGTGAGTGTGTGTGTCTGAGTGTGTGTCTGAGTGTGTCTGTGTGTGTGTGTCTGAGTGTGTCTGTGTGTGTGTGTGTGTGTGTGTGTGATGACAGGAAGCTTTATGCATCTTTTGTTCACTGATTGGATGATAAAGGATAATGTATGCAGCTGTCTGCCTCCTGATTGGCTGAATAGATTAAAGTTAATTTATTTGTTTATCTGCGTGCTGATTGGCTGCTGTGACCTTTCAGAGCAGACAAAACGAAGGTCGCAGCGCTGCGCCGATAACATCCGGCACCGAGGCCTGTGTGTGTGTCTGTGTGTGCAGATCTGAGTTTTAGAAGTTAGAGCTGTGTGTTTGAGATGCACACCTAAAAACTGAGGTATTAATCCTCCAGAAATAAAGGACACGGCTCTGTAGCTGTGAGGAAATGATTAGTCATGTGACCAACCGTCACAGAAACACACAATGAAGGTGTGTGTGTGTGTGTGTGTGTGTCAGTGGACACTCTGAAGAGTGTTGGTGTGATGCAGTGCAGGCGTGCAGGTTTTATCTGTTCGAGCTGTGACAGACGGAACACTGTGTCCTTTTATTGAGACTCTTCAGAGTGTGTCCACTGACACACACACACACACCTTCATTCTGCAACAGGACACGATGAGTTGTGTTACTGTTGGACATGTCTGCAGTGGAATGATCTGGTGTCAGTGTTGTTGTGTGTATCTGAAGCGTCCTGTCAGTGTCCTCGGAGCCTGTCCTCTGAATGTCCCCCTGTCCTGCAGGCAGCTGTTATCCCTGTCCGGAGTCCGTGGAGGTGCGGTGTACGTGTGGTTCAGCCGTCCTGGTCGTTCCCTGCGGCCGAGAGAAGAGCACCAAACCGCCACGCTGCAAAGAGACCTGCAGGTCATTACACACACACACACACATCAGACAGGAGCGTGATGTCACTGTGACATCACTTCCTGTTCAGCACAGCGCTCACACAGTGTGGCGCAGACGTACAGCTGTGAGGCGCTCAGCCATGTTTGTCTGTTTCTCAATCTGCCGTGTGTCCCCAGGCGTCCTTCGTCCTGCCACCACCCGGCCAGAGAGCCTCACCGCTGCCACCCGGGACCCTGCCCCCCCTGCAGGCAGGCCTGCCTGCTGCCGCTACCCGGCTGCTGCCACACCTGTCCACAGCCCTGCCACGACCTGGTGGTGGTGAGGTCTCAGCAGGTAGGCGGGCTCCCTGTCCACCTCTGATAGGCGCCGTGCTGACGTTCAGACTCTGTGCAGTGATTGACATGTGTGTGTCCAGCAGCTGTTCTTAAAGCGGCTGTCGTACAGTCAGCACGGCCGTGGCCCTGTGGATGTCATCAGCATCTTATCACCGCCATCAGCTGTGTGATGTGATGCTTCCTGTTTCCTGTCAGAGACGTGGACATGTTGTTTCCTGTGTTTACAGGTCCAGTTAGCGGGTCCGTGGGAGCAGCCGTCTGAACCAGCGTTTGTGAAGAAAGCCCTGCCCTGCCCGCCGTGCCAAGTACCCATCCCAACGTAGGCCTCACACACACACACACACACATTCCATGTTGTTTTGGTTCCATCATGAGTCATTAGCAGTGAGATAAGAAACACACTGCCTGCTGTGTGAGTGTAATAGCTGCCAGCGGCCTGCAGAGCAGTGACGCAGTGAATATCACCATCTGTGTGTGTGTGTGTGTGTGAGGAGCTGCTTATTAAACGAACACACACATGTTGTGTGTCTGTGTGAATTAAGTCGGGTGTGTTTGTCTTCCAGGCCCTGTTTTGGAGAACACGAGGTAAGATCCCAGTTCTTTCACACACACACACAGTGTGTGTGTGTCCTTGTCTCCTCCATCCCACACCCTGTTATGGATTATTAGTTTGTCCTCTGCTCATTCATTCAGTTGTTTGGTATTCAGCACTTTTCGCTCACCTTCAGACGTCTGTAGTCTGATCTGTGTGTGTGTGTGTCTGTGTGTGCGTGCATCAGGTCAGCCTGGTGCCGTGTCATCGTCAGGGTCCGTTCTCCTGCCAGCGCCTCTGCGGTCGACCTTTGGCCTGCAGCAACCACAGCTGCAGCAGAGAGTGTCACCTGGTTACCAGCGGCGTTAAGGTCAGTGATCAGGCTAACTGATGTTGTATGAGCGAGGAAGACCTCCTGTCCTTCAGGACGCTCCTGTCCACAGAAGAGTCCGCTCTTCGGCCTCCTGAGCTGGAGCACATGGTTTAATTGAGTTGGGGCAAAAATGCCGTTGTTTGAAGGGACGAGAGCCTAGAGCAGGGGTCCATGAAGCTTCCAGACGGAGGCGCACAGCGCAGGAGGGGTGTGCACGTTTGAAGAGGGTCTGCCTCGAGCAGGTGAATCCGTCCTAAAAGGGGCTGAAGGGGGTTTCTCTCCGTGTCATCCTCCGTGTCATCCTCCGGGCGCCTCCCTGTGAATCTGGTTAAAGGCTGAAAGGCCACTTTGCCGGAGCAGCTCGTTTCACCGGTTTGATCGCGGCTCGCTCTGATCTCCATGTCTCCACAGTGTGAGGTGTGTGAGGAGGACTGCAGTAAGCCCCGCCCACCGGGCTGCCCCCACCCATGCCCGCTCCCCTGTCACCCGGGCGCCTGCCCCCCATGCAGCCAGATGATCCGCCAGCGCTGCCACTGCAAGATCACCATGCTCTATGTGGAGTGCACGTCAGTACACACACAGACACACACACACACACAGACAGACACACACACACACAGACACACACAGACAGACACACACACACAGACACACACACAGACAGACACACACACACATACCTACAGACAGACAGACACACAGACAGACAACAACACACAGACACACACAGACAGACACACACAGACAGACACACACAGACACACACACAGAGACACATAACACACACAGACAGACACACACACACAGACACACACAGACACAAACAGACACACACACACATACCTACAGACACACACACATACCTACAGACAGACAGACACACACACAGACAGACACACACACACACAGACAGACACACACACACATACCTACAGACACACACATACCTACAGACACACACACACAGACACATACCTACAGACACACACACACAGACCTACAGACAGACACACACATACAACAACACACAGACACACACACAGACACACACATACAACAACACAGACACACACACAGACAGACACACACATACACAGACAATGACACACACACATCTACAGACAGACACACACATACAGACACACACACACATACCTACAGACACACACATACACACAGACAGACACACACATACAACAACACAGACACACACACAGACAGACACACACATACACAGACAATGACACACACACACATCTACAGACAGACACACACATACAGACACACACACACATACCTACAGACACACACATACACACAGACAGACACACACACACATACACACAGACAGACACACACACACACCTACAGACAGACACACACATACAGACAGACAGACAGACACACCTACACACAGACACACACCTACAGACACAGACACACACACACACTCACACAGACACACACACACACAGACACACACATACAGACAGACACACCTACACACAGACACACATGGACACCTACACAGACAGTCTGTAGGTGTGTGTGTGTGTGTGTGTGTATGCGTGTGTGTGTGTGTGTGAAGCAGTGTAATTGAGGTCATGTGTGTTGTTAACCCTCTCTGCTCTGTCTGCAGGAAGTTGACATCAGCTGATGAGCAGACCAAGGTCCAGCTGGGCTCCTGCAACAACCAGTGTCCTAAAGAGGTACACACACACACACACACACACACACACACACACACACACACACACGGTTTCCTTTCCCCGTCTCAGTTCTTTTCCTGATCAGTAATCAATAGTGAGGCCACAGGAGTAACACACTGCTGTTCATTCGGTGCTCGCTGTCTTCAGTTCAGCTGAGTGGCGCCAGGCGAACCACAGACTGCCTCGGTTTACATTCACCTGGGACTGATTTAGCTGTTTCATGCTGTCACTTACTGGCATTCACACACACACACACACACACACACACACACAGTGTCTGTGTTTGAGCACTGTGTGTGTGTGTTTGTGTCCTCAGAACACTGTTTTCATTCTGCAGTTACTGGAGCCAACACACACACACACACAGCAGAAATAACAAACATGTGGAGCGGTGGCAGCACCAATGTTCTCACACAAACACACACACAGAGGCCTGGCTGAGTCTGATTCTGACATTTGGAGATGATGATCAGGAGAATCCGGAGCCTTGTGTCGGGTCACCAGCAGCTGTCCCTGCCTGGTACCAGCCTGCCCTTCCTCTGCTGACGTCTGCCTGTGTGCTGCTCATACATGTAGCCCCTAAAGACTCACATTAGGCTGTGAACGCCCCGCGGAGCATGTGGAAACACATGAAAGTGGTCAGAAAGCAGAGCGCTGGGATCCCGGTGGAGGCGGGGTGGACTTCCAGGAAGGGTTGTGTGATCAGAGCAGGTCGGCTCATGTTTCTGTCAGCCGGGCTGTTCTCAGGAAGTCCTCTGTGCCTCAGTGTGTTTCCTGTGTGTGTGCAGCTGAGCTGCGGCCATCGCTGTAAGCAGGTGTGTCACCCAGGGGTGTGTGAGGAGAAGTGTCAGCAGAAGGTCAAGCTGCGGTGCCCCTGCAAGAGGATCAAGAAGGTGAGAACAGCTCATCACTGTGCAGCAGTCATTCCCCACTGCAGGTTTACACACTCACACTGTCTGTGTGTGTGTCTGTGTGTGTGTGTGTCTCTGTGTGTGTCTGTGTGCAGGAGTTCCCATGCTCTCCGTCCGTTCAGTGTGTTCAGTGCGATGACGTCTGCAGAGACCAGCAGAGGAAGGTCAGCCAGGTAAATAAACACACACACTTGTACAGTGGTTCACACCTGGACACACACTCTGACAGCCTGTGTGTGTGTGTGTGTGTGTGTGTGTGTGTGTGTGTGTGTGTGTGCAGCTGAAGGAGGCGGAGCAGCGTGCGGCTCAGGACGAGGAGCAGCGGAGGCTTCAGGTCAGTGTGCAGCTGGTTAGCATCGTGCGAGCAGCTGATGGTGTTCTGATGACATTCCTCTGTGCAGGAGGAGCTGGAGGCCTTCGAGAAGCGGCAGCAGCGTGGAGGACGCCGCTCCAAGAAGCGCGGGAGGAGGGAGGAGGTGGACGACGAGAAGGGAAGGGGGAGGAGGTGGTGGAGGAGGTGCGCTGCCTTCGTCCTCGTGCCACTGGGCGGCGCTCTGTTGTCTGCTGCCACCTACTACCTGCTGCTGGACGTCGACTCAGACAGGAAGCTGTGAGCTGCTCATCATAGCACACGCCGCACTGTCAAACACCGACGTCTGGGCTCAGGTTTCCTAGCTTACCTGCTAATGCTAACAAACTAGAAAAACCCTAAATGGAACAGCATGGGACTGATCAGGATGCTACAGTGTGGCTATGTTACGGCTAGCTGGCTAGGTTTAGATTGATTGGTAATGTCTGAATCAATTAGCCAGCTAGCTGTTCACTAAGTACATTCGTTGGCTAAACTTGTCAGCTAGCTGGCTGCTGTTGGAGGCACATTTAGAGCGTTATCGATGTCTTCGTGAACCAAAGTGTTCACTTTAAGTATTAATTAAAGAGAAACGAATCATTTGCATTTCCTAATCATTGTTTCATGATCAGAGTTCACTGTTATTTGAGTGAACGTGTTCGACAGACTGATGCTGCCATGTTGTTCATCTTTTCTGCCTTTTGATTGGTGCCACCTTTACAACAAAGTGATGTCATCACGTCCGCCATGTTTGAATTGAATTTGAAGTCTGTTTTTCTTCTTTCTTCTTTGAAAATAAATCGTTTAAACTGTCAGTGTGAGGTCTGATGATGCAGGGTGTAATTACAGCGGTGAGCAGATGGAGGGCGCTGTCCCACAGCTGAGGAGGGACACATTGAACTGCCAACATGGAGGACCTGTCCACAGCTCCTGTAGGGGGCGCTCTGAATGAGCAGCAGTGATCAGTGATGTCATCAGAGGTCAGTCAGACCCAGTATTGATCATGATTGGTCCGTTCAGATCAGGACTGGTGGCGACAGGAGGTCCTCCCTCCATGAGTCCTAACATATATCCTATAGGGGCGCTGCTGCTGCTGCTGTGTCCAATCAGAATGGAGGGTGCTGTGGTGATGTCACTGATAGTTATTGATGCTTATTAATTAGAAGAAAAATAAAAATGTGTCAGAATTACTTTCAACATGGTGAGCGTTTATTCTGGCCTGTGTGCAGAGCGCCCCCTGTGGGACAGGAGGTCCAGAGCGCTGCCTGCTGCTCGCCCACAGCAGTCCTGATAGGTCCTGTCCAGAGGAAGTTCATGCCCATATTTGGATGAATCCTGCACCCACACAGCTCACCCCAATCACACTGTTAGAGCCTGCCTCTAGTGGACACTGGAGGAACTGCAGCGTTTCACGTTTGTCCCATTCTTCAGTCTGTGTGTGTGTCTGTCTTTCTGTGTGTGTCTGTGTGTGTGTGTGTGTCTGTGTGTGTGTGTGTGTGTCTGTGTGTGTGTGTGTCTCTGTGTGTGTGTGTCTGTGTGTGTGTGTCTGTGTGTGGTGTCTGTGTCTCTGTGTGTGTGTGTGTCTGTGTGTGTGTGCTCTGTGTGTGTTGTCTGTCTGTGTGTGTGTGTCTGTCTGTGTGTGTGTGTCTCTGTGTGTGTGTGTCTGTCTGTGTGTGTGTCTGTGTGTGTGTGTCTGTGTCTCTGTGTGTGTCTGTGTCTGTGTGTGTGTGTCTGTGTGTGCGTGTGTGTGTCTCTGTGTGTGTGTCTGTGTCTCTGTGTGTGTGCGTGTGTGTGTCTCTGTGTGTGTGTGTGTCTGTCTCTGTGTGTGTGTGTGTCTGTCTGTGTGTGTGTCTGTGTCTCTGTGTGTGTGTCTGTCTGTGTGTGTGTGTCTGTCTGTGTCTGTCTCTGTGTGTGTGTGTGTGTCTGTGTCTCTGTGTGTGTGTCTGTCTGTGTGTGTGTGTCTGTCTGTGTCTGTCTGTGTGTGTGTGTGTGTGTCTGTCTGTGTGTGTGTCTGTGTCTCTCTGTGTGTGTGTGTGTGTGTGTCTGTCTGTGTGTGTGTGATAGATGTGAGGTGCAGTCTGACCTAGCTGCACCTCAGACCACAGATGACAGATTACGTGTAATCCAGTGTTTTAAATGTCACCCTGCACACAGAGGCACGAGGCTCAAGCCCCTGCACCCCCTCCGTGTGTGTGTGTGTGTGTGTGTGTGTGTGTGTGTGTGTGTGTCTGTGTGTGTGTGTGTGTGTAATCCCACATCCAGGCTGGTCACGTGCAGACACACTGAGCCGTGTGTGGAAGTGTTATCAGAGAGAGAGAGCGCGCGGTGGTGGAGCGACCCTGGCCGTTGACGGGGAAGGGGGCGGAGCCAGCGCGTGCCGTGCTCGGTTAGGTAGCGGAGCGGCTCGCGGGCAGCAGACAGAGGGATGGTCTCGCGCTCGGCGGCAGGCAGCAGCAGGTCATGTCCGCGCGGCGGGAGACCTTCCCGCGTGTCACCTTCAGCGGAGCGGGAACTGCGACGGTGAGTGCCCCCCCCTGTCCGTGTGTGTGTGTGTGTGTGTCCGCGGCTGTCTCTGCTGTCCTTGATGTCTCTGTCTCTGTGTCCTCCGTGTCTCGCGCGTTGATCATCAGCTGATATTGATCATAATGACTGTGTGTTGCTGGGATCGATGTGTCCCGTCACACCTGCGCTGCTTGTTAGAACTGATCAGAACACTTTGTTTATGTACGGTCCAATAACCCGTGACGTCACAACAAGTTTTATTTGCACAGGAAGTTTGTTTGTTTGTGAACTCCATGAACAGACTGTCAAAATAAAAGCTGCGTAAACAGAATGATGATCAATCAATACCCCGGCGTGCCTTCAGAATAAGAGCCTGACGTGCGCAGTCATCACTGATCCATTGACGGAGGGAGGGAGGTGAAGGGGCTGCTGGGAGGTGTCAGGTGTCAGCTCATCGTCATATCACTTCAAAAATAACCTCAACGTGTCCAACGGAAACTCTGAGAGGACACACACTGTAAAAATAACCTGGGGGGGGGGCTTAAAGTGGACTTAGGGGACGGAGTCCAGCGTGGTTCCCCGTCTGTCCCCTGATTCAGTGCTTTCATGGGGTTCAATGACTGACGTCCATCCCTGTGTGTCCCCCAGACTCCAGCCGGAGGACCGGAGACGAGGATGGGTGGGGAGGCGTGTCCTCACAAGCTGGGCTCCACCAATCACCTCCGGCTTCTGCTCTACATCCTGATTCCCACCGCCAGCCTGCTGGCCGGTCTGCTGCTGCTGGTCCTGGCCCTCACTGGTACAGTGACACACACACACACACACACACACACACACACACACACACACACACACACACACACACACCCTGTGACGGTGCAGGTGGAGGGTTAACACCTCCTCACTGCTCAGCCCTGAGAGGGCTCACAGGCTTCCTTCCCTCCTTCCCTCCTTTCCTACCCTCACACTGAGGAGACACCATATAAGTTGTGCGTGTTGTCTCATCGCCATGACGATGAGTCCTTCAGCCAATCAGGAGCAGGATGAGACAGAAAGAATGTCAAATATTTTCTCAGGTAGTAAAATGGCAGCATCTGTGCGGCCTTCATCCTCCTCTTCATCGCCTCCTCCTCCCGTGTCCTTCTGTCTTTTGTCCGTCTGTCAGCGCTCTGTCTTCTCTCTGTTTCGTCTCCACTGAGGTCAGAGCGACACAACAAAGATGTTTTCTTCACGCTCTGAGAGCTCTTCTTCTCTCTGCTTTTGTTTCCTCTGCAGCTGTTTTGTGTTGTCTTCTCCACAGCTCATCACACACACCATAAAGCCTGTGTGTGTGTCACTGTGTGTGTGTGTGTGTGTGAGGGAGACTTCTCCCACCATTAGACACTTAATGGTCTTTAAACTCTTGTCAGACATCTTTGTTTCCTCCCCGTTTGTTCACCAAGCCTCCTTCCTCACTAAACACACTAACAAAGATGGCTCCCACACACACACAGACACACACACACACCCTCAGACAGGGTCAGCAGACCCTGGTGCTGACCCCTGTGGTCAGTCTGTGTACTGCAGCCTTGCTGTGTTTCCCTCTCTCTCCCGTCATGTAAAGCTAGCAGCTAGCTGGCTCACTCATGATGCTTCGCTCTGTAAACATGTGACGTGTAGCCTCCTCTTTAAATCTTTCAGCATGTACGTGTTTTAATATTAAGCGTGGCTTTATGTAACAGGCAGGTTTATTTATAGAGTCAGGCCGCAGGCTGCCACAGCCGTCACGCCGCCTCCATCTTTTCATATGATGAAAGTGAAATGAATGGTCTCAGTGCGTAATGATCTGTGACTCATTAAACACGTCAGCCATTTATTTTTACCAAAAACACCAATGACAGTGTGTGTGTGTGTGTGTGTGTGACAGATGAAAATGTAAATGCATCAGTCTGGCTGCCTCACCATGGCAACCGGATCACTGTGACACCATGTTGTTTCATCAGTGTCATTCTGTGTGTGATCACGGCCTGTGAGCGCCTCCTCCCTGCCGGCGTCTGCAGTTTCAGCGCAGAGAACTTTGAACATGGAGGTCTGGTGGGGCGGACTCACTCTTGGAGCCAGCCTCTTGTGGACGCTGAGGGAACTGCATGCTAGTGTTGTGAGCTGAACTGTGATTGGCCCAGCTGACACCACCTGCTCCTCTCTCCTCAGGCATCATTGGCTCCCGCCTCTTGGACACCAGCCCCCTCCCGTCCCCGGAGCCCATCGCGGACAGCGACCCTGGTTACCACAGCAACAGCACAGCCGGCCCCTCCCCCTCCCAGTCAGAGCCAGAGAACGTCATGCGCTGGCGAAACCGCAGCCAGGATGACGTCACACACCGCAGCGCACATTCCACCTCCACCCGAGCTCCGCCAGCTTCCTCTTCTCAGGCCCCGCCCACCCAGCCCTACACACAGCCTCCCGATTGGCTGGCCTCTGTGACATCACTGAGCACCACCTGGCCGATCAGCACCAGCCCAGCACCTGACACAGGTACCAGTTAAAAAGGCTACTACACAGAAAAACTACATGTCCCACAATCCTCTGGGCAGCCGGCAGTCACTGCTGTGTCCTTTGCTGTCAAACACTACAATCTTATTAGCCTCCATTACTGCTGCAGGAGAGGCTGCAGAGGCTGAGCTGAATCCAGATCTACTGTCCTCCACCGACCTGTGTGTGTGTGTCTGAGTGTGTCTGTGAGTGTCTGTGTGTGTGTGTCTGTTTCTGTGTGTGTGTGTGTCTGTGGGTGTGTGTGTGTCTCTGTGTCTGTGTGTGTGTCTGTGGGTGTGTGTGTCTGGCTCTGTGTGTGTGTGTCTCTGTGTCTCTGTGTGTGTCTGTGGGTGTGTGTGTGTCTCTGTGTCTGTGGGTGTGTGTGTCTGGCTCTGTGTGTGTGTGTCTCTGTGTGTCTGTGTGTGTGTGTGTGTGTGTGTGTGTGTGTGTGTGTTGATAAATTGTTCGGTCTGTGTCTGTTTTAAATTCCCCTCGTCTCTCTTCCTCCACTGTCCTTCAGTCTCTCTCTGTATTATTGTTGAGGTGAATGCTGATGAGCGTCAGGCTCTGAGCTCTGATTGGTTGACGGCGATAAATACACATATAAGCAGCCGTAACCCTTTAATGACCACAACGGTCTGTGGGGGGTGTGCCGGTGCCTCCCCCTCTCACCGGCCGTCTGTCTGCAGGTAGCTGTCAGCTGATCGTGGAGCCTCAGTGTCACATGCTGCCCTACAACCAAACATGGCTGTCCTCCTCTGTTGCCGTGGTGAAGAGCTCCGAGGTCGACATGTTGCTAAGGTAACAGCATCCAATGATGCACAAAACATCATCTGATTGATCAGAAATCCACCGATTAACCAGTCTGATCTGTGTGTTCAGGTTCTTCAGCTACCTCAGCAGACTCTCCTGCTACAGACACATCATGCTCTTCGGCTGCTCGCTGGCACTGCCCGAGTGCGTCGCTGCTGACAGCACACACAGCAGGTACACACACACACACAAAGCAGGTACACACACACACAGAGGGTACACACACACACGGAGGGTACACACACACAGCAGGTACACACACACAGCAGGCACACACACACACGGAGGGTACACACACACACACACACAGCAGGTACACACACACACAGCAGGTACACACACACAGAGGGTACACACACACACGGAGGGCACACACACACACAGCCGGTACACACACACACAGCAGGTACACACACACAGAGGGTACACACACACAGCCGGTACACACACACGGAGGGCACACACACACACACACACACACACAGCTTGTACACACACACACACACAGCAGGTACACACACACGGAGGGTACACACACAGCAGGTACACACACACACAGCCGTTACACACACACACACACAGCAGGTACACACACACAGCAGGTGCACACACACACACACACAGCAGGTACACACACACGGAGGGTACACACACAGCAGGTACACACACACACAGCCGGTACACACACACACACAGCAGGTACACACACACACAGCAGGTACACACACACAGAGCCGGTACACACACATACAGCAGGTACACACACAGCAGGTACACACACACAGCCGGTACACACACACACGGAGGGTACACACACACAGCCGGTACACACACACACAGCAGCTACACACATACACACAGCAGGTACACACACACAGCAGGTGCACACACACACACACACAGCAGGTGCACACACACAGCCGGTGCACACACACAGCAGGTACACACACACACAGCCGGTACACACACACAGAGCCGGTACATACACACAGCAGGTACACACACACAGCCGGTACACACACACAGCCGGTGCACACACATACACACAGCCGGTACACACACACACACAGCAGGTACACACACACACACAGCAAGTACACACACACACAGCAGGTTCACACACACACACAGCAGGTACACACACACAGCAGACACACACACACACGGCAGGTACACACACACACACGGCAGGTACACACACAGCAGGTACACACACACACAGCAGGTACACACACATACAGCAGGTACACACACACACGGCAGGTACACACACACACACACAGCCGGTACACACACACACAAACACACAGCAGGTACACACACACACAGCAGTACACACACACACACAGCAGGTACATACACAAAGCGGGTACACACACAGCAGGTACACACACACACAGCAGGTACACACACAAAGCAGGTACATACACACACACAGCAGGTACATACACAAAGCAGGTACACACACACACAGCAGGTTCACACACACAGCAGACACACACACACACAGCAGGCACACACACACAGCAGGTACACACACGCAGCAGGTACACACACACATGGCAGGTACACAGACACAGCAGGTACACACACACAGCCGGTACACACACACAGCCGGTGCACACACATACACACAGCCGGTACACACACACACACAGCAGGTACACACACACACACAGCAAGTACACACACACACAGCAGGTTCACACACACACACAGCAGGTACACACACACAGCAGACACACACACACACGGCAGGTACACACACACACACGGCAGGTACACACACAGCAGGTACACACACACACAGCAGGTACACACACATACAGCAGGTACACACACACACGGCAGGTACACACACACACACACAGCCGGTACACACACACACAAACACACAGCAGGTACACACACACACAGCAGTACACACACACACACAGCAGGTACATACACAAAGCGGGTACACACACAGCAGGTACACACACACACAGCAGGTACACACACAAAGCAGGTACATACACACACACAGCAGGTACATACACAAAGCAGGTACACACACACACAGCAGGTTCACACACACAGCAGACACACACACACACAGCAGGCACACACACACAGCAGGTACACACACGCAGCAGGTACACACACACATGGCAGGTACACAGACACAGCAGGTACACACACACGGCAGGTACACATACAGCTGGTACACACACAGCCGGTACACACACACACACACCAGGTACACACAAACACAGCCGTTACACACACACACACACACACACCAGGTACACACACACACAGCCGTTACACACACACACACACAGCAGGTACACACACAGCCGGTACACACAGACACACATGCACACAGCAGGTACACACACACACACACACAGCAGGTACACACACACATCAGGTACACACACACACAGATATGTTTACCTGTGTGTAATCTGGTCATAAATAAATGTCATAACATCTTCAACCTGACACAAGACGAGTGTCTCCAGCATGAAGCTCAGTGTAGTAAGAGGGAGAGCAGCTGTGTGTGTGTAGCTAAGAATAACACACACACACCCTCTGAAATTTGAACAGTGGCTTCTACTCAGCGTGACCTCTGACAGGATGATTGTGGGGATTTATTTGTGTGTGTGTGTAGGAGGGTCGTGTTGCCCTGTGCGTCGTTCTGTGAGGCAGCGAGGGAAGGCTGCGAACCCGTCCTCCAGATGTTCAACGCCTCCTGGCCCGACTTCCTGCGCTGCTCGCAGTTTAGTAACCTCACCTCCGCCTCGCTGCCGTCTCCCACGGCAACAGCAGGCCTCACACCAGCTACCTGTTACACACCACGACAGATCAAAGGGAAACCTTGTGAGTACACACACACATTACACTGATCAAGTGATAGCACACTCTCTCAGTCTCTCTCTCTCTGTCTCTGATTGGTCGACAGCTGTGTGTGGGGGGAAGGATCACTTCCTGTGCACGACAGGCATTTGTATCCCCCAGAAGCTGGTGTGTAACGGTTACAATGACTGTGACGACTGGAGTGACGAAACACACTGTGGTGAGCACACACACACACACACACACACACACCTCACAAAGAAGGAAAGTCCTCATAAAGCGTGTGTGTGTGAGGGCTCACACACTGTATTGTCATCTGTTTGAATGGAAGGAGGACTTTTCAGCCTGTTGTCATGGTGATGTGTCTGCAGGTGATTGATTGGATGACAGCTGTGTGGATGTTGTGGAAGTTTCTGTGTGTGAGACAGACAGAGAGGTGGTCGTCATGGCGATATAAAGAGACTATAGAACGAGAATGTAAAGAGAGAAAGAGGGCTGCACCTCCCTCTGTGTCTCCTTTATGAGACCATTTGGAGGTTTATGCTGCCATAAAGCAACACAATGAGAGCAGAAGACATGTGAGACATGTGAGGACCGGAGGAGATCAAATACAAAAACACTGAGCTGAAGTCAAGCAAGACACAAATCAAAGAAACAAAGTAAAAAGAATCACACAAAAATACTGTAATAACACTGTAATAAACAAAGATGGTGTGCTGTAAACTGTAATAACACTGTAATAAGCAAAGACAGTGTAAACTGTAATGACACTGTAATAAACAAAGATGGTGTGCTGTAAACTGTAATAACACTGTAATAAACAAAGACAGTGTAAACTGTAATAACACTAATAATAACGGTCTTTCTCTGTCAGAGTGCACAGAGGCTGAGTTTCGGTGTAACACTGGTCGCTGTCTCTCACCCAGTCTGGTGTGTGATGGTTATGATGACTGTGGAGACCTGAGCGACGAACTCAACTGTGGTAATGCACAGACACACACACAGAGACACACACAGACACACACATGTGTTCCAGGGCTCAGCAGCAGTCACAGCCTAGACTCCAGCCCTCTGTGTGTGTTCACAGTGTGTGACCTGGCTCGGGAGCATCGGTGTGGTGATGGCCGCTGTGTGTCCAGGGACTGGCTGTGTGACGGAGACCACGACTGTCTGGACAAAAGCGACGAGCTCAACTGCTGTGAGTTACCGTGACAACGTGACACCTGTCTGAGCTTGATGAAACGACAGTCAGATGTCAGGGTGTGTGTGTGTGTGTGAGCAGCCTGTAAGAGCCAGGGGCTGCTGGAGTGCAGGAACGGTCAGTGCATTCCCTCTGCGTTCCGCTGTGACGGGGAGGATGACTGCAAAGACGGCAGCGATGAAGAGCACTGCAGCAGAGAGCAGAGTGAGACGTGGTCTTCTTCAGCCTGTCCTCCTGCTAGCCGCTAACGCTGCTCTCACTGTTAGCTGATGTTGTCCGTCTGTGTCCAGCTCAGGACGGCTGCGTTCCCGGTCAGCCCAGCTGCATCTCCACCTCCTGTCAGCCGGCGTGTGGGGGGGGCGGCGCCGCCTGCGACCCACGGAGCAACAGCAGCTGCAGTGAGTACTCGGACCGCCGCGTCCTCACGTGTGAACGCTCCCCACTGATTTCTGGTCCTGACCCGGTCCTCTGCACCCAGCCCGCTGTGAGCCCATCAGCCTGGAGCTCTGCATGAACCTGCCCTACAACCTGACCAGCTACCCCAACTACCTGGGCCACCAGTCCCAGAGGGAGAGCTCAGTGTCCTGGGAGTCCTCGCTGTTCCCGGCCCTGGTCCAGACCGGCTGCTACCAGTACCTCATGTTCTACGCCTGCACGCTGCTGGTGCCAAAGTGTGACCCCGTCAGCCTGCAGAGGGTCCCGCCCTGCAGGTCAGAGACCAGCTCACCTGGTGACCCCCAGTCAGCAGCTCATGTTAACCCCCCGCTGCTTGTTTTCTCTCTCTCTCTCGCTCGCCCTGCAGGTCATTGTGTCGAAACGCGAAGGAGAAGTGTGAGTCGGTGCTCGGCATTGTGGGATTGCAGTGGCCCGAGGACTCAGACTGCAGTCAGTTCCCAGAAGAGGGAGGAAACTCCAGCTGCCTGCTGCCGGAGGACGGCGTGGACGGTAAGTTAGCTCCTCCTCACATCGATCGGTCACACACGTGGCGTGTTGTGGTGAACATTGATGTGTTGCCGTGGTGACAGAGTGCTCCCCCAGCCACTTCAAGTGTCGGTCAGGCCGCTGCGTCCTGGCGTCCAAGCGCTGCGACGGACACCTGGACTGCGATGACCACAGCGACGAGGACAACTGTGGTGAGTCCTTTCAAAATAAGAGCACGCTGTCTGCAGCAGCCGCGCCCTGTGACCGCACCGTGTGACCGCACCGTGTGCCTGCACCGTGTGACCGCACCGTGTGACCGCACCGTGTGACCCCGCTCCTGTCTGTGTCTCTGTCAGGCTGCTCTGAGCGCGCTCTGTGGGAGTGTCCCGGCAGCAAGGTGTGCATTAAAGCCAGCATGATCTGTGACGGCTTCCCGGACTGCCCCCTGCTGGTGGACGAGGCTAACTGCTGTGAGTGTGTGACGGGGTGGTGGTGGTGGTGGTGGGTGGAGGCGGCTGGGCTGACTGTGGTGTTTCTGTTTCAGCCACCTGCACCGACAACGAGCTGTCCTGTAACAACCACCAGTGTGTCCACCGCACGCTGTGGTGTGACGGCAGGAAGCACTGCTCAGACAGCTCCGACGAGTGGGACTGTGGTACGACACACACACAGAGACACACACTGAACACAGACACACACTGAACACAGACACACACTGAACACAGACACACACTGAACACAGACACACACAGAGACACACACTGAACACAGACACACACAGAGACACACACTGAACACAGACACACACACAGAGACACACACTGAACACAGACACACACACAGACACACACATAGAGACACACACTGAACACAGACACACACTGAACACAGACACACACGCACAGACACACACGCACAGACACACACTGAACACAGACACACACTGAACACAGACACACACTGAACACAGACACACACACAGAGACACACACTGAACACAGACACACACAGAGACACACACTGAACACAGACACACACAGAGACACACACTGAACACAGACACACACTGAACGCAGACACACACACAGAGACACACTGAACACAGACACACACAGAGACACACACTGAACACAGACACACACACTGAACACAGACACACACACTGAACACACACAGACACACACTCACACTTATGTATAAGTGACATACACCTCTACAGTGAGTGTGTGTTCAGTGTGTGTGTGTCAGTGTGTGTTCAGTGTGTGTTCAGTGTGTGACCCCCCCCTCTCTGTGTTAGTCTCTCTGTCTGACCAGGCGGGCTCGGTGCTGACGGTCTTCAGGACGGCGGCTGAGTATCAGGTCTGCGCTGATGAGTGGAACCACGAGCTGAGCAAGCTGACCTGCAACCAGCTGGGACTAGGGTAAGGTTAGTAACACACACACACACACACTGAACACACTGAGTTCACACAAACACACCTACCTAAGTGTGACACAGTCAGATCCTGATTACCAGTGAAGGACTCCATCAGAGAGGAGACTGTCACTGCACATCACACCTGTCGCCTAGCAACTTGCAGGTGATGCTTCCTGCAGGTTGCTAGGCGACAGGTGTGGTGCCTCCATAGGCTGCATCCCTTTGCATGGGTGCATCAGATGGACCCTTCGCTGCCCTGGGCTGGGACACAGCCACAGTCACTGCAGTATGTGTGTGTGTCCCTGCAGGGTTCCCTCCACGGTCTCCATGGTACCCGACCAGCCAGGAGTCCCCGGCCGGCGCCGCTGGTTACACGTGCACCCAGAGTGGAGCCTGAGGAACGGATCGGCCCTGCAGGCACGGCTGGAGAAGAGGAGGTGAGGCCGTCTGAAGCCGAGGCTGCAGGCTGTCAGCAGAGCTGTGTTTGTAACCCTGTGTGTGTGTGTCTGTGTGTGTGTCTCTCTCTCTCTCTCTCTCTGTGCTGCAGTCATGCGTGTCACTCCAGGCGGCGAGTGTCAGTGCTGTGCTCCAGAGAAGGTAAAGCTCTTCTTTCTGTCACAGTCATTCACACAGCGGCCAGCAGAGGGAGCCAAAGCTCAGAGAGTTCACACATCATCACCAGCAGCTGTCAGATTATAGATCAGATTACAGATGATAGATCACAGATTACAGATGATAGATCACAGATTATTGATTACAGATGATAGATCACAGATTACAGATTATAGATCAGATTACAGATGATAGATCACAGATTATTGATTACAGATGATAGATCACAGATTATAGATTACAGATGATAGATCACAGATTACAGATTATAGATTACAGATGATAGATCACAGATTACAGATTATAGATTACAGATGATAGATCACAGATTATAGATTACAGATGATAGAACACAGATTATAGATTACAGATGATAGATCACAGATTACAGATTATAGATTACAGATGATAGATCACAGATTATAGATTACAGATGATAGAACACAGATTATAGATTACAGATGATAGATCACAGATTATTGATTACAGATGATAGATCACAGATTATAGATTACAGATGATAGATCACAGATTATTGATTACAGATGATAGATCACAGATTATAGTTTACAGATGGTAGATTACAGATTATAGATCACAGATTACAGATGATAGATCACAGATTATAGATTACAGATGATAGATCACAGATCACAGATTACAGATGATAGATCACAGATTATAGATTACAGATGAGTCTGGATGTAGTTCAGCCTGTGAAGGTCTTTGTGAGTGCTGGGTCAGTGATGCTCTCTCTGTGCGTCAGAGTGCGGTCTGCGCCCAGCAGTCGGGATCTACCCTCACAGGAAGAAGAGGATTCTGGGAGGCCGGGTGTCAAGGCGGGGGGCGTGGCCATGGCAGTGCTCACTGCAGAGCGGGCAGAGCGGACATGTCTGCGGCTGCGTCCTCATCGCCCGGAGGTGGGCTCTGACCGTGGCGCATTGCTTCGAGGGGTGAGTCGGGGGGACACAGTGGGGGGGTGGGGGGTTGTTTCAGGATCTTTGGCTGATCCGAGTGTGTGTGTGTGTGTGTGTGTGTGTGAAGGAGAGAGAGTGCCGAGCTGTGGAAGGTGGTGCTGGGGCTGAATAACCTGGACCACCCCGGCGTGCACAGTCAGAGCCGCGGCGTGCGCACCATCATCGTACACCCTCGCTACAACCGGGCGGTGGTCGACTACGACATCAGTGTGGTGCAGCTGGACTCTGAGGTCAGAGGTCACTACATTGATAGGTCGATAATCAGCTGTCATCACATGGTACTGATGAGCTGTGTGTGCAGGTGGAGGAGACGCCCTTCGTCAGGCCCGTGTGTCTGCCTCAGCCCGGCCAGCTGCCCTCACCTGACTCCTACTGCTACATCACCGGCTGGGGTCACATGGGCAACAGGAGTGAGCACACACACACACACACACAGAGACACACACACACACACATAGAGACACACACACTAAAGCTAAAGAACATTGAAACATTCCTGTAAACAGGTTAGCACACATGCTGCTGGTTAAATAAAACTCTGTGTGTCTCTGTGTGTGTGTCTGTATCTGTGTCTGTGTGTCTCTGTGTGTGTGTGTGTGTGTGTCTGTATCTGTGTCTGTGTGTCTCTGTGTGTGTGTGTGTGTGTGTGTGTCTCTGTGTCTCTGTGTGTCTCTGTGTCTCTGTGTGTGTGTGTCTCTGTGTGTGTGTGTGTGTGTGTGTGTCTCTGTGTGTGTGTCTCTGTGTGTGTGTCTCTGTGTGTGTGTGTGTGTGTGTGTGTGTCTCTGTGTGTGTGTGTCTCTCTGTGTGTGTTTGTGTGTGTCTCTGTGTGTCTCTCTGTATGTCTCTGTGTGTGTCTGTGTGTGTGTCTCTGTGTGTGTGTGTCTCTGTGTGTGTCTGTGTGTCTCTCTGTGTGTGTGTCTCTGTGTGTCTCTGTGTGTGTCTCTGTGTGTGTCTCTGTGTGTCTCTGTGTCTCTGTGTGTGTGTGTGTCTGTGTGTGTGTCTCTGTGTGTGTCTGTGTGTGTCTCTGTGTGTGTCTCTGTGTCTCTGTGTGTGTGTGTGTCTGTGTGTGTGTCTCTGTGTGTGTCTCTGTGTGTGTCTGTGTGTGTGTCAGTGCCCTTCAAGCTGCAGGAAGGGGAGGTTCGGATCATCTCGCTGTCTCAGTGTCAGTCTTACTTCGACATGAAGACCATCACTCCCAGAATGCTTTGCGCTGGTTATGACGCTGGAACTGTGGACTCCTGCATGGTAACCACCAGAGGCTCCGCCCAGGGCTCAGCAGCACCTTTATGACTGTGCATGTTGTAACACGTCTGTGTGTGTGTGTGCGCTCAGGGCGACAGCGGCGGCCCGCTGGTGTGTGAGGAGGACGGCGGGCGCTGGACGCTGTTCGGCCTGACGTCGTGGGGCAGCGTGTGCTTCAGTAAAGTGCTGGGACCCGGCGTTTACAGCAACGTGACCCACTTCACCCCATGGATCCAGCAGCAGGTCTACATCCACACCTACCTGACCGACTGACACTCACACATCCCACCAGCTGTCGTCCATTCCAGGAGGAAGTGATGTCATCGTCAGTCACTCCGTCAGTTCCTCCGCCTGTGCCTATACTCTATACTGATAGCCTTCAGATGCTAACTGCTGTGTGAGCAGCAGTACAAGTAAACACAGATGCTAACTAGCTAGCTGGTAGAGCTGTCGTCTCATATTCATTACAGTGTTTGAATCTGATGGTGACGCCGAAGGGGCCGTCATCCACCGCTCAGCAGCGCCACCTGTCTGCCCCCCCCCCCACACACACAGACACACACGTGATAATCTAGCGCTGGGCGGTGGTGATGCGTCGCCGCCGTGTGTCGCCTGCCGCTCAGAGGTTTGTGATGTTGTTCACCTTCTATTGTTAGACACACTTTCAGGTTGTTGTTGTTGTTTTAATACACTCCAAAGTGAACTGCTGAGTGTGTGTGTGTGGGATGTAACACACACACACACACGCTCTATAGCTCTGTGACTAAACCTCATGATAAACAGTAACACTTCCTCCTCCTAACCTGAACTGAAACACAGTCTGGTGCTAGTTCAGTCACACGTAACACAAGCTGTAAGATAACTCAACCTGCTGCTAGCTAAAACCAGCTAAGCACTCAACTTCCCACAATGCTTCACTCTATAGTGCCTGTACTTAAAGTTAGCAGTAAAAACAACCTTGTTACCCGTCGTACATGTGTGTCAGCGAGGAAGAAGGGTTCTGTTTCTGTGGCAACTTAGATCTGTGACCTCACAGCGGCCATGTTGGATTAAAGGTCCTACAGAGCCACAAGTGTCCCGAGGAGATTTAACCCCAGCGTTTAAAAAGCTAGCTGCTACATATTACCGATGTGGGAACCATTAACTCAAGCTTTGTGTTAGGCTAGCAGCCTCGCTAACACAAACAGTCCACTGCCAGATTAGTGCCAGCTAGAATACGAAGCACAAGTGTAGCACAGTGCAATAATACAACATGCTAGGCTACGTTAGCTTTTGCTGTTTTAACAGAATCACAAACGTGGGTCACACCCTCTCTGAAACGGTCTGTGGATGCTCCTGGACTCCTGGATCTTAAACTGATCGCGTGGGGTTAGCGCCGTGCTGCAGTACCACCAGTGACCACTGGGAAACATGCTTCATCAGCTCGACTCTTACGTCCACGGCTACCTCATTTCATGCTGTATGCTAACTGCTCCACAGCAATGAGCTGCTAATAGCTGAATGCTAACACAAAGGCACAAATTAGTTCGCACAAAGTAACAAAGCATAATGTCACACTGTTATGATCAGCTGTTCATCGTCCCTGAGCCCTCGGTGCAGCAGCGCCCCCTGCTGCGTGGACGCCGGCGTCAAACATGCAGCCCTCATCAGAGGCTACGAATGCTGCTGCGACACATCACCGGTCCTTTTGTTTTAGGGTTCAAAGTGTGAGACAGAAGCAGTGACCCCTGTGGCCACTCAGTGAACTGCAGTCACTGTGTGTAACACACAGCAGAGGGGAACCTTTAAATGATGGACTCACTCAGACGTGATGTCTCTGTGTGGACACTTGTTGGACTCTGTAGGTTAGTGTGACCTTTGGTCTGACCTTTGACCTCTGATGGCCCTGTGAGGTCAGACGGATCCAGAACATTCCAGATGGTTCTGCTGCTCTTTGGTTTTTTAAGAGTATTTTTCTACAGCTTTTTGTATGTCATGCTTCTTACACAGGTCTGAGAGTGTGTGTCTGTGTCTGTGAGTGTGTGTGTCTGAGTGTGTGTGATGTGAGTGTGTGTGTGAGTGAGTCTGAGTGAGTGTGTGTGTGTGTCTGTGTGAGTGTGTGTGATGTGAGTGTGTGTCTGTGTGTGTGTGTGTGTCCGAGTGTGTGTGATGTGTCTGTGTGTGTGTCCGAGTGTGTGTGATGTGTCTGTGTGTGTGTGTGTGTGAGTGTGTGTGATGTGTCTGTGTGTGAGTGTGTGTCTGTGTGTGAGTGAGTCTGTGTGTGTGAGTGAGTCTGTGTGTGTGTTTCTTCCTGGTTTTGCTGGACTTTTGGATGTAGCCTCTGATGTTTTGTGTAAAGTGAACATTTGGTTTGTATCACCTTGTATCACACTAATAAACCTGTACACACTCTGCCCTGTATCTGTGTGAGTCTCTGTGTGTGTGTCTGTGTGTGAGTCTGTGTCTGTGTGAGTCTGTGTGTGTGTGTGTGTGAGTCTGTGTGTCTGTGTGTGTGAGTCACAGCTGTGTGTGTGTGAGTCACGGCTGTGTGTGTGTGTACCCGTCACCCAGCAGCAGTGGTGGAGGAAGTTCTGATCCTTGGTCCTTAAGTAAAAGTCTAAGTTTGTAAAGTTCCTTTGAAACGTCCTCACAGAGAGTGTGTGTGTGCAGGTGGTGTCATGCAGGTGGTGTCATGTCGGTAAAGAGTGCAGGTGGAGCTCCTGGTGACAGGTGTGTGTCTGCAGGTGTCGCTCATGCTGCCAGCAGCTTCTCTGATGATATGAACTGCAGCCCACAGTGTCAAAGGTCATAAGACATGGACGGATGGACAGATGTCAGGGACGGTAGCTAACAGTCCTCACTGTGCTGGTAGACCTGGACCTGGGCGGACCGGGCAGCCTGTGTTTAAGACACATGGGGGGAAAAAGGTACTGCACATAGTCCAGGCTCCGACAGAGTCCTGCACATGGTCCAGGGTCTGACAGAGTCCTGCACATGGTCCAGGGTCTGACAGAGTCCTGCACATGGTCCAGGGTCTGACAGGGTCCAGGGTCTGACAGAGTCCTGCACATGGTCCAGGGTCTGACAGAGTCCTGCACATGGTCCAGGGTCTGACAGAGTCCTGCACATGTTCTGACAGAGTCCTGCACATGGTCCAGGGTCTGACAGAGTCCTGCACATGGTCCAGGGTCTGACAGAGTCCTGCACATGGTCCAGGGTCTGACAGGGTCCAGGGTCTGACAGAGTCCTGCACATGGTCCAGGGTCTGACAGAGTCCTGCACATGGTCCAGGGTCTGACAGAGTCCTGCACATGTTCTGACAGAGTCCTGCACATGGTCCAGGGTCTGACAGAGTCCTGCACATGGTCCAGGGTCTGACAGAGTCCTGCACATGGTCCAGGGTCTGACAGGGTCCAGGGTCTGACAGAGTCCTGCACATGGTCCGCCCTCTGACAGACCAACAGCTGTGCGGCGTCCAGTCCCTGGCGTCAGCTGACCTCACTCTGATGCTCTCTGTGAGCCTCAGCGGGTCGTCTTCACACCAGCGTGCTGTCAGAGTGCGCACACACAGACACACACCTGCTATTATCACAAAGCTGATGTGTGTGTGTCTGTGTGTGTCTGTGTGAAAGCGGCCTGTGTTCCATAATTCCAGGGTTCACTGTGTGAGAGACGTCTGTCATTTTGCACAGTGACAAACACAACAGAGTTAAAACCATCTGTTATTAACAGACACACACTCAGTCAGTCTGTGTGTGTGTGTGTGTGCGTCAGATGACCAAGTGTTCAGACGTGTTGTCCTCTTGTTCCACTCACTCGTCTGCAGCTCGTAAAGGTAAGATGGAAAGCCAGGAGCTGCTGTCTGTGTGTTTGTTTCTGTGTTTGTTTGTGTCTGTTTGTCTGTTTGTTTGTGTGTTTGTTTCTGTGTGTCTGTCTGTTTGTGTGTTTGTTTCTGTTTGTTTGTGTGTTTGTCTGTTTGTGTGTGTGTCTGTCTGTGTGTGTTTCAGTCATCAGTCAGTCAGCAGTTGTGTGCTTGTTGTTGTTGGTCGTCGTATTAACCCCGTGTGGATCATTGACAGCTCTTTGGCTCCTTGTTGTTTTAAGTGCTCTATAAATACAGTGGGATTGGATCAGAGCATATTAACCCCGTGTGGGTCATGTCATTGATCATTGACAGCTCTTTGGCTCCTTGTTGGTTGATAAATACAGTGGGATTGGATCAGAACACATTGACCCTGTGCATGGCTGCAGTTATTGATCAGGGTCAGACCTGTGGGGACAGATCCAGTCCATCTGAAGCACGGCTCAACACTAAATCAGCGTGTGTTTCAGATGATGGACGAGGAGGCCACCAGGCGGTACTGCCGGGTCAGCATGGACGGACCGGACCGGCTCCAGGCTG
>NW_021144812.1:190800-218300 GCF_900634625.1 Parambassis ranga | reverse complement strand
GTGTGTAGATCCTGATCAGTGTGTGTCTGCCTGCAGTGTGTGTGTGTGTAGATCCTGATCAGTGTGTGTGTGTAGATCCTGATCAGTGTGTGTGTGTGTAGATCCTGATCAGTGTGTGTGTGTAGATCCTGATCAGTGTGTGTGTGTGTAGATCCTGATCAGTGTGTGTGTAGATCCTGATCAGTGTGTGTGTAGATCCTGATCAGTGTGTGTGTAGATCCTGATCAGTGTGTGTCTGCCTGCAGTGTGTGTGTGTAGATCCTGATCAGTGTGTGTCTGCCTGCAGTGTGTCTGTTTGCTCTGCTGTTCGGGGTCGTCTGGTCCATCACAGGCTCTGAGTGTCTTCCTGGAGGAAACCTCTTCGGCATCATCGTCCTCTTCATCAGTGCCGTGCTGGGGGGGAAGCTGGTTGGACTGGTCCAGCTGCCCACGCTGCCCCCCTTCCCTCCACTGCTTGGTACGACCCGCTCAGTCTGATGAGCCCAGACTAACGTGTAATCTGAGCAGGCTCATCTGGACCTAATCTGACCCGGACTAACATCGTAATGTGTGTCAGTCTGACCGCCCGACTTCCTGTGTGTCTCTGTGTGTTTGTCTGTGTGTCTCTCTCTCTCTGTGTCTCTCTCTGTGTGTCTCTCTCTCTCTCTCTCTGTCTCTCTCTGTGTGTGTCTCTCTCTGTGTGTCTCTCTCTGTGTCTCTCTCTCTGTGTCTCTGTGTGTGTGTCTCTGTGTCTCTCTGTGTGTCTCTCTCTGTGTGTGTCTCTCTGTGTGTCTCTCTCTGTCTCTCTCTGTGTCTCTCTGTGTGTCTCTCTCTGTCTCTCTCTGTGTCTCTCTGTGTGTCTCTCTGTGTCTCTCTGTGTCTCTCTGTGTGTCTCTCTGTGTGTCTCTCTGTGTGTGTCTCTCTCTCTGTGTCTCTCTGTGTGTGTCCCTGTGTGTGTCTCTCTCTCTGTGTCTCTGTGTGTGTCTCTCTGTGTCTCTCTGTGTGTCTCTCTGTGTGTGTCTCTCTCTGTGTCTCTCTGTGTGTCTCTCTGTGTGTCTCTCTCTCTGTGTCTCTCTGTGTGTGTCTCTCTGTGTGTGTCTCTCTGTGTCTCTCTGTGTCTCTCTGTGTGTGTCTCTCTGTGTGTAGGTATGCTGTTGGCCGGTCTGCTGTTGCGTAACCTTCCCTTTGTATCAGACTCCATCTTCATCAGCACTCACTGGTCTGCAGCTCTGAGGAACATCGCGCTGTCAATCATCCTGACCAGAGCCGGGCTCGGCCTCAACCCCTCGGTACACACACAAACATGCACAACCCATGCACACGCACAGCGACAGAGTGCACACTATACAGTGTGTGTGTGTGTGTGTGTGCAGGCGCTGCTCCGTCTGAAGGCGGTGTGTGTACGTGTTGCTGTCGGTCCCTGCGTGGTGGAGGCCTGTGTTGTTGCTGTGGTTTCTCACTTCCTGCTGCAGCTGCCGTGGGTCTGGGCCTTCATTCTGGGGTAACACACACACACACAGAGACACTATACACACACACACACAGAGACACTATACACATACACACACACAGACACACACACACACACAGAGACACACACAGACACACAGACACACACAGAGACACACAGACACACACACACAGACACACACAGACACACACAGAGACACTATACACACACACAGACACAGACACACACAGAGACACACACAGACACAGACACAGACACTATACACCCACACACACACAGACACACACACAGACACAGACACTGCAGCTGCCGTGGGTCTGGGCCTTCATTCTGGGGTAACACACACACACACAGACACTATACACACACACAGAGACACTATACACACACAAACACAGAGACACTATACACACATACACACACAGAGACACACACAGACACACACACACACACGTTAATCAATCAAGCAGACGACAGGAATGTAAGCATCTGTGTCTGTGTCTCTCTGTGTGTGTCTGTCTGTGTCTGTGTGTGTGTCTCTGTGTCTCTCTGTGTGTCTCTGTGTGTCTCTGTGTCTGTGTGTCTCTGTGTCTGTGTGTGTGTCTGTCTGTCTCTCTGTGTGTCTCTGTGTGTCTCTGTGTCTGTGTGTCTCTGTGTCTGTCTGTGTCTCTGTGTGTGTCTGTGTGTGTCTGTGTGTGTGTGTGTCTGTCTGTGTGTGTCTGTGTGTGTGTGTCTGTCTGTGTGTGTCTGTCTGTGTCTGTCTGTGTGTGTCTGTGTGTGTGTGTCTGTGTGTGTGTCTGTGTGTCTCTGTGTGTGTGTCTGTGTGTGTCTGTGTGTGTCTGTGTGTCTGTGTGTGTCTGTTTGTGTGTCTGTGTGTGTGTCTGTCTGTGTGTGTCTGTGTGTGTGTCTGTGTGTCTCTGTGTCTGTGTGTGTCTGTGTCTCTCTGTGTGTGTCTGTCTGTGTCTGTGTCTCTCTGTGTGTCTCTGTGTCTGTGTGTCTGTGTCTCTGTGTGTGTGTCTGTGTGTGTGTCTGTGTGTCTCTGTGTGTCTCTGTGTGTCTCTGTGTGTGTCTGTGTGTCTGTGTCTGTCTGTGTGTGTCTGTGTGTCTGTGTGTCTCTGTGTCTCTGTGTGTGTGTCTGTCTGTGTCTCTGTGTCTCTGTGTGTGTCTCTGTGTCTCTGTCTGTGTGTGTCTGTCTGTGTGTCTGTCTGTGTCTGTGTGTGTGTCTCTGTGTGTGTCTCTGTGTCTCTCTGTGTCTCTGTCTGTCTGTGTCTGTCTGTGTAGGTTTGTCCTGGCTGCAGTGTCTCCAGCTGTTGTGGTTCCTTCCATGTTGCTCCTGCAGAGGGAAGGGTTCGGGGTGGAGAAGGTGAGGACCGGTGGGTGGATGTTCTGACAGAGGGGGCCTGGTGGGGCCTGTGTGGGCCGAGCTCTGACCCAGTGTGACCCAGACACGCTCCAGCCCCCCCTGAGTGGTGTTGTAGCCTGTCCTCCTGACGGTGTTCTGTCTCGCTGCTCAGGGGATCCCCACCTTGCTGATGGCTGCTGGGAGTTTTGACGATGTTCTGGCCATCACAGGGTTCTCCACCTGCCTGGGAGTCGCCTTCTCCACAGGTCAGAGGACAGGTCTGTCTCCACTCCACGGTGGTCCGCTGCAGCCTTCTCACGGTGTTTGTCCTGCAGGGTCTACGTGGACGAACATCCTGAAAGGTCTGCTGGAGGTGGTTGGGGGGGTCACCGCTGGACTGATCCTGGGCCTGTTCCTGAGTCTGTTCCCCAGTAACGACCAGGTGTGTTGGCTTTTGTTTCATGACACCAGACTGTGTCCTCCTTCCTGTGTCTGTCCCTCTGCAGGAGGACCTGGTGTTGAGGAGGACTCTCATGCTGCTGGGTCTGTCCACATTCTCCGTCTTCTGCAGCCATGTTGTTGGTTTTGCTGGAGCCGGTGGTCTCTGCACGCTGGTTCTGGCCTTCCTGGCTGCTCTGGGCTGGAAGGCCGACAAGGTGACACACATCAGAACCTGGACCCACTGTGTTCACTCACCACCAGTAACCCTGCTGCTCATGTCTGCATCCAGGCCCCCGTGGCAGCCATGCTGGGCCGGGCGTGGGACGTGTTCCAGCCACTCCTGTTTGGTCTGATCGGAGCTGAGATCACCGTGGCAACCCTGAGCCCGAGCACCGTGGGTGAGAAGCACACATGGGCAGAATGTTAGCTGGAGCTCTGAATGAGCCCGTTGCGGACACTCGGCCTGTAGTCCAGCTCTGGTTCTGTGCTCAGGTCTGGGTATGGCCTGTATCAGTATGGGTCTGGTGGTCCGTCTCGCCGTCACCTTCCTCCTGGTTCATTTTGGAGGATTCAGCCTGAAGGAGAAAGTCTTCATCGCTGTCGCTTGGCTGCCTAAAGCCACCGTTCAGGTGTGTGTCCCCGTTCACCCTCAAGATCCCCTCCCTGACCTCATAAAGGTCCATGAGTCCCTGGGCAGGAAGCCCCACCTTCTAAGGAGGACAGGACTCTGCGGACACATCTGGACCCAGAAAGTCCTCATATCAACCAAAGATCTGTCTGTCTCTGTCTGTGTGTCTCTCTCTGTGTGTGTGTCTGCCTGTCTTTGTCTGTCTCTGTCTGCCTGTCTTTGTCTGTCTCAGTGTCCGATTGTCTGTCTGTCTCTGATTCTCTCTGTCTGTGTCTGTCTCTGTGTCTTATTGTCTCTGTCTGTGTCTGTCTCTGATTGTCTTTGTCTGTCTCTGTGTCTTATTGTCTCTGTCTTTGTCTGTCTGTGTCTTTCTCTGTGTCTGTCTGTCTCTGTGTTTTATTGTGTCTGTCTTTGTCTGTCTGTGTCTTTCTCTGTGTCTGATTGTCTCTGTCTTTGTCTGTCTGTGTCTGCCTCTGTGTCTGATTGTCTCTGTCTGTGTCTGCCTCTGTGTCTGATTGTCTCTGTCTGTGTCTGTCTGTCTGTGTCTTATTGTCTCTGTCTGTGTCTGTCCCTGTGTCTTATTGTCTCTGTCTTTGTCTGTCTCTGTCTGTCTGTGTCTGATTGTCTCTGTCTGTCTCTGTGTCTGATTGTCTCTGTCTTTGTCTGTCTGTGTCTGATTGTCTCTGTCTTTGTCTGTCTCTGTGTCTGATTGTCTCTGTTTGTCTCTGATTGTCTCTGTCTGTCTGTCTGTCTGTGTCTGATGTCTTTGTCTGTCTCTGTGTCTTATTGTCTCTGTCTTTGTCTGTCTGTGTCTTTCTCTGTGTCTGTCTGTCTCTGTGTTTTATTGTGTCTGTCTTTGTCTGTCTGTGTCTGCCTCTGTGTCTGATTGTCTCTGTCTTTGTCTGTCTGTGTCTGCCTCTGTGTCTGATTGTCTCTGTCTGTGTCTGCCTCTGTGTCTGATTGTCTCTGTCTGTCTCTGTGTCTTATTGTCTCTGTCTGTCCCTGTCCCTGTGTCTTATTGTCTCTGTCTTTGTCTGTCTGTCTGTGTCTGATTGTCTCTGTCTGTCTCTGTGTCTGATTGTCTCTGTCTTTGTCTGTCTGTGTCTGATTGTCTCTGTCTTTGTCTGTCTCTGTGTCTGATTGTCTCTGTTTGTCTCTGATTGTCTCTGTCTGTCTGTCTGTGTCTGATTGTCTCTGTCTGTGTCTGCCTCTGTGTCTGATTGTCTCTGTCTGTCTGTCTGTGTCTGCCTCTGTGTCTGATTGTCTCTGTCTGTCTGATTGTCTCTGTGTGTGTCTGTCTCTGTGTCTGATTGTCTCTGTCTGTCTGTCTGGGTCTGATTGTCTCTGTCTGTCTGTCTGTCTGTCTGTCTGTGTCTGATTGTATCTGTTTGTCTGTCTGTGTCTGATTGTCTCTGTCTGTGTCTGCCTCTGTGTCTGATTGTCTCTGTCTGTGTCTGCCTCTGTGTCTGATTGTCTCTGTCTGTCTGTCTGTGTCTGATTGTCTCTGTGTGTGTCTGTCTCTGTGTCTGATTGTCTCTGTTTGTCTGCCTCTGTGTCTGATTGTCTCTGTCTGTCTGTCTGTGTCTTATTGTCTCTGTCTGTGTCAGGCTGCGATTGGCTCCAAGGCACTGGACATGGCCAGGGAGGTCGGGGACGAGGCCTTGATCAAGTTCGGTTTGGACGTGCTAACGTTAGCCGTGTTAGCCATCCTAACCACCGCTCCGATCGGCGCCCTTGGCATCGGTCTGGCAGGGCCGCGCCTCCTGACCCGGCAGGTCAAAGGTCAGCTGACACCTTTCATCGTGCTGTCAGCCATGTTTGATCCTCCACAGACGGTTTCTCTTCTCTCAGCAGAAGAAGCAGAGGGCGGGGACACGTCTCCTGGGCCTAACAGGACTGTCCAAGAAAAGGACAACGTGACCTTGGAGAGCAGGCTCTGAGCGCTGTGATTGGACAGACAGACAGTCCTGGTCCTCACACGCCCTCATGTGTACTGATCCATGTCTTGTCTGTTTCTGCTTTTTATGGCATCAAGAGTAAAAACTCCTGTCAGACCAGAAATAAAGGTTTAAAAGACACGTGTGCATGTAGAGAGTTCAATATGACGCTGTCCACGGGGACAGAGACAGGAGGTCCTGAGGAGACCTCAGGTGTGTGCTGAGTGTTTCATCTGCAGGACTCACAGAGGGGTGAGGAGGGGACAGGGACAGAGTCCACAGCAGGCAGAGGACTGTGAGGAGGGGACAGGGACAGAGTCCACAGCAGGCAGAGGACTGTGAGGAGGGGACAGGGACAGAGTCCACAGCAGGAGGACTGTGAGGAGGGGACAGGGACAGAGTCCACAGCAGGAGGACTGTGAGGAGGGACAGAGTCCACAGCAGGAGGACTGTGAGGAGGGGACAGGGACAGAGTCCACAGCAGGAGGACTGTGAGGAGGGGACAGGGACAGAGTCCACAGCAGGCAGAGGTCTGTGAGGAGGGGACAGGGACAGAGTCCACAGCAGGCAGAGGACTGTGAGGAGGGGACAGGGACAGAGTCCACAGCAGGAGGACTGTGAGGAGGGGACAGGGACAGGGTCCACAGCAGGAGGACTGTGAGGAGGGGACAGGGACAGAGTCCACAGCAGGCAGAGGACTGTGAGGAGGGACAGGGACAGAGTCCACAGCAGGCAGAGGACTGTGAGGAGGGACAGGGACAGAGTCAGAGACAGCTCAGCGTCACATCAGAAGAGTCTCTGTCTCTGCAGGTGTTTCCTGTTTGTCACCTCCAGCCTTGCTGCAGCCGCGCTGCTGGACCGGAAGCCTCTGGTTTTGGTTGTAGCTGTGAGTCCTCCGCCCGTCCTCCATGCTGAAGCTCTGCAGCAGAGACGAGAAGCTGCAGACACTGATGGGACGGACTGATGGGACGGACTGATGCTGCGCTCACATCCAGATTAACAAAACCTTCATTTGTCCCACTCACACCCCTGTTTGGACGGACTGAGGGTTAGGCGGCGCCAGACGCTGCCAAGATGGCGCCGTCACGAAGCAGGAAATAAGATGCGGGGACCCTGACAGAAGCACATTGATCAGACAGCAGGAGCAGAATGAACAGCGCCCCCTGCTGTCCTAATGAAGCTGAAAGCTTTGGGTCCGTTTCCCCCTCACATGATGAACCATGAACATAATCAGAGCTTATTGATGATGAATAAACTCAGCACAGGATGTTGATGTGTTCACCCCCCCCCCCCCCCCCCCCCCCCCCCCCCCCACACACACACACACACACACACGTGGTTTACTTAACAGGATGTTGGGTGTTAGCGGAGGTCACTTCACTCTGCGACACGATGAAGACGATGCTGCTGCTCTGTAAGTACACACAACAACACACACAGCACCACACTCACACAGGAGTCCAGCTGAACATCTAAAGGTGTGTGTGTCTGTGTCTGTGTGTGTGTGTGTGTGTGAGAGAGAGAGAGACTACATAAATACACTCTGCTCTGGTTTCAGTGTTGCTGGGCTCCTGTCTGACGTCTGCATCCAGCCGAGGTGAGTGTATCTGAATTACTGTGTGTGTCTGTGTGTGTGTGTCTGTGTGTGTGTCTATGTGTGTGTGTCTGTGTGTGTGTCTATGTGTGTGTGTCTGTGTGTGTGTCTATGTGTGTGTGTCTGTGTGTGTCTATGTGTGTGTGTCTGTGTGTGTGTCTATGTGTGTGTGTCTGTGTGTGTGTCTGTGTGTGTGTGTGTGTCTGTCTGTGTGTGTCTGTGTGTGTGTGTCTGTGTGTCTGTGTGTGTCTATGTGTGTGTGTGTGTGTGTCTGTGTGTGTGTCTATGTGTGTGTGTCTGTGTGTGTCTGTGTGTGTGTCTGTGTGTGTGACTATGTGTGTGTGTCTGTGTGTGTGTCTATGTGTGTGTGTCTGTGTGTGTCTATGTGTGTGTGTGTGTGTGTGTGTGTGTCTATGTGTGTGTGTGTGTGTGTGTGTCTGTGTGTGTCTATGTGTGTGTCTGTGTGTGTGTCTATGTGTGTGTGTGTCTGTGTGTGTCTATGTGTGTGTGTCTGTGTGTGTGTCTGTGTGTGTCTGTGTGTGAGTGTGTGTGTCTGTGTGTGTCTGTGTGCGTGTGTGTGTGTCTGTGTCTGTGTGTGAGTGTGTGTGTCTGTGTGTGTCTGTGTGCGTGTGTGTGTGTCTGTGTGTGTGTGTCTATGTGTGTGTGTCTGTGTGTGTGTCTGTGTCTGTGTGTGTGTGTCTGTGTGTGTGTGTCTGTGTGTGTCTATGTGTGTGTGTCTGTGTGTGTCTGTGTGTGTCTGTGTGTGAGTGTGTGTGTGTGTGTGTCTGTGTGTGTGTATCTGTGTGTGTCTATGTGTGTGTGTCTGTGTGTGTCTATGTGTGTGTCTATGTGTGTGTGTCTGTGTGTGTCTGTGTCTCTGTGTGTCTGTGTGTGTGTCTGTGTGTGTCTGTGTGTGAGTGTGTGTGTCTGTGTCTGTCTGTGTCTGTGTGTGTGTGTGTCTGTGTGTGTGTCTGTGTGTGTCTGTGTCTCTGTGTGTCTGTGTGTGTCTGTGTCTGTGTGTGTCTGTGTGTGTGTGTCTGTGTGTGTCTATGTGTGTGTGTCTGTGTGTGTCTATGTGTGTGTCTATGTGTGTGTGTCTGTGTGTGTCTGTGTCTCTGTGTGTCTGTGTGTGTGTCTGTGTGTGTCTGTGTGTGAGTGTGTGTGTCTGTGTCTGTCTGTGTCTGTGTGTGTCTGTGTGTGTGTCTGTGTGTGTCTGTGTCTCTGTGTGTCTGTGTCTGTGTGTGTCTGTGTGTGTGTGTGTGTCTGTGTGTGTGTGTCTGTGTGTGTCTGTCTCTCTTCACTCTTCACTTCCTGCATGTGTTGCAGCAGCAGCTCTAGTTTAACGTGTGTTTCACTTTAAGTTGCAGTGATTCCTTCTCATTGGTTCTCATTGGTCCAGCAGGAACATGTCTATGTGTGTAATCATCAGGCATGTGCAGACATGTGCGCGCCCCAAAGAACTCATCCATTCATATCTAGTAGAGCAGGATCAGCTGTAGCCACTGAGGTCTGGCAGGTGGTGTTTTGGGGGGTGGGGTGTGTGTGGGGACGTGGGCTGATGGACCTCACAGCTCTGTGTCTCAGTCTTTGGGGGGCGTGGGCTGATGGACCTCACAGCTCTGTGTCTCAGTCTTTGGGGGGCGTGGGCTGATGGACCTCACAGCTCTGTGTCTCAGTCTTTGGGGGGCGTGGGCTGATGGACCTCACAGCTCTGTGTCTCAGTCTGTTGGTGAGTTCTGATGCTCCTGAGCCTCTGTCCAGAGGGAAGAGGTCCAAACAGCTGGTGTCCTGGGTGGGTGGGGTCTGCAGCCCTCCTTTGGGTCCGGCTGTCGTATATGGAGTCCAGCTGTGGGAGAGGACTCCCCACAATCCCCTGTGCTGTCTTCACCACCCGGGCCGGGTCCTTCCTGTCCTGTGCAGCTCCCGTACCACACTGCTGCACTCAGACAGAGGAGGCTTTCTACTGTGGCCCTGTAGAAGTTCATCAGGAGCTGAGGGGACAGTCCAGTCCTCCTGAGCCTCCCGAGGAAGGAGAGCCTTTGTTGGGCCTTCTTCACCAGGTGGGACGTGTGCAGGGACCAAGACAGGTCAGCTGTGAGGTGGATGCCCAGGAACATGATGTTGTCTGAAGAGCACATGTTACAGCAGGAAGGGGGACAGGAGGACGGAGGACAGCATCATGTGTGCTGATCCTGCCGCCTGATTGGAGGATAGTCCTCTTCTTCCCGTTGTCATGGTGACGTGCTCCCAGACTTTAGTCTCAGACTAGTCTTGATGGGTCAAAGAGCAGGCTGTCCTCTGAAGGTCTGACAAACAGCAGCTGATGGCGTCTCTCTGTCTTCCAGCCTCTGTGACGGTCAGTCCCAGCAGGACCCAGTACTTCGAGTATGAGAAGTTCTCTGTGAGCTGCCAGGGCTTCAGCACCGGTACATGGAGGGTGTGGAGGTACAGCACCAGAGGGTCAGTACCAGCAGGACGCCACATTCTGACCCCTCTGTGAGGGACAAGCTGATCAATAATCTGTCACCATTCCAGAGTGGACATGTCCTCGTGTGGCTTACGCTGGGGCACCCAGACGTCCTCCACCTGTGACATGAAGACCATCAAGCTGTCCGACAGTGGAGTGTACTGGTGTGAATCCACCCATGGAGAGACCAGCAACACCATCAACATCACCGTGACAGGTGGGGCTCCACAGAGAGAGACAGACAGGAAGACAGAGAGACAGGAAGACAGAGAGAGACAGACAGGAAGACAGACAGAGACAGACAGGAAGACAGAGAGAGAGACAGACAGGAAGACAGAGACAGACAGACAGGAAGACAGAGAGAGAGACAGACAGGAAGACAGACAGGAAGATAGAGAGAGAGACAGACAGGAAGACAGACAGAGAGACAGACAGGAAGACAGAGAGAGACAGACAGGAAGACAGAGAGACAGGAAGACAGAGAGAGACAGACAGGAAGACAGAGAGACAGACAGGAAGGCAGAGAGAGACACAGACAGGAAGACAGAGAGACAGACAGGAAGACAGAGAGAGAGACAGACAGGAAGACAGACAGAGACAGACAGGAAGATAGAGAGAGACAGACAGGAAGACAGAGAGAGACAGACAGGAAGACAGAGAGAGACAGACAGGAAGACAGACAGAGAGACAGACAGGAAGACAGAGAGAGACAGACAGGAAGACAGAGAGAGAGACAGAGGAAGACAGAGAGAGAGACAGACAGGAAGACAGAGAGAGACAGACAGGAAGACAGAGAGACAGGAAGACAGAGAGAGACAGACAGGAAGACAGACAGAGACAGACAGGAAGACAGAGAGAGACAGACAGGAAGACAGACAGAGAGACAGATAGAGAGACAGAGACAGACAGGAAGACAGACAGAGAGGCAGACAGACAGACAGAGAGAGAGACAGACAGGATGACAGACAGACAGAGACAGACAGGAAGACAGAGACAGACAGAAAGACAGACAGACAGACAGGAAGACAGACAGAGAGACAGACAGATAGACAGACAGGAAGACAGACAGACAGAGACAGACAGGAAGACAGAGAGAGAGACAGACAGGCAGAGAGACACAGACAGGAAGACAGACAGACAGAGACAGACAGGAAGACAGAGACAGACAGGAAGACAGAGACAGACAGAAAGACAGACAGGAAGGCAGAGACAGACAGGAAGACAGAGAGAGAGACAGACAGATAGACAGACAGGAAGACAGACAGACAGAGAGAGAGACAGACAGGCAGAGAGACACAGACAGGAAGACAGAGCGAGAGACAGAGGAAGACAGAGACAGAGGGAGAGAGAGAGACAGAGAGACAGACATGAAGACAGAGAGAGAGAGACAGACAGGCAGAGAGACAGGAAGACAGACAGAGAGAGAGACAGGAAGACAGAGAGACAGAGACAGACAGGCAGGCAGGAAGACAGAGAGGCAGACACGAAGACAGAGAGACAGACAGACAGACAGACAGGCAGAGAGAGACAGACACGGAGACAGAGAGAGAGACAGGAAGACGGCGAGAGAGAGACAGACAGGAAGACAGAGAGAGAGAGACAGAGACAGAGAGAGAGAGACAGACAGAGAGAGAGAGAGACATAGCTGCAGTGTTCTCATGGACTCGCAGCAATAACAAGTCATCAGTCTTAAAGATCAGTGGTCAGTGTGTGACTGTGTGTGTGACTGTGTGTGACTGTGTGTGTGACTGTGTGTGACTGTGTGTGAGAATTGTGTGTGTCACCGTCATGCTGCACGATAAATGAAGAACTGCAAAAAGACTTCATGATGCCTACATGTGTAGAGGGGACAGGTCGTCATGGAAACTGAAACATCCTGGGTTCCTGAATCATGTCAGAGTTCAGTTAGCTGACTGGTGTTAGCCGCGGTTAGCTGCTAACCACACCCAGCGGCTCGTCCCCTCACATCTTCCTGTCAGCGGCTCGTCCCCTCACATCAGACCAGTCAACACACACTTCCTGTCAGCGGCTCGTCCCCTCACATCACACCAGCCAACACACACTTCCTGTCTGTTCAGACGCCGCGGTGCTCCTGCAGGGCCCCGGCCTTCCTGTGGCAGAGGGAGCAAACGTCACTCTGAGCTGCCGAACCAAAGAAGCGTCCAGCCTGCTGACTGACTTCTACAGAACTGACACCCCCATCGGGGCTGAGCAGACAGGTCACATGACCATCCACAATGTGTCCAAGGCCGATGAAGGTGCGTACAAATGTCGCATCCGTGGTCGTGGAGAGTCTCCGCCCAGCTGGCTGCTGATCACAGGTACACACCCCAGGTCCTGATGAGGCTCGGAGGCTCCACACCTGCATAACAAGAGTCTGTCCCCGTCTGTCCCCAGATGAGTCCGACCCCGTGTCCCTCACAGTGTCTCCTGACTCCACCCAGCTCTTTGAGTACGAGCGGCTGACTCTGACCTGCGGCCACAACAGCACCGCTGACGGATGGAGGGTCCACAGGTTCACCAACAACTCAAACAAAGACGAAAAACCCGACTGTGGAAAGCACTGGGGGGCACCCACTGCCACGGGCTGCATCATCCACACGGTCAAGCAGCCCGACAGCGCCACCTACTGGTGTGAGTCTCCTTCAAGGCAGAGGAGCAACGCAGTCAAGCTCACCGTGCACGGTAGGAGCAGGTCAGTCAAACATGCACGATGAGGCCGACTGCTGTGAAACACTGTGTCTGTGTGTGGAGGTGGAGCCGTGATCCTGCAGAGTCCTGTCCTCCCTGTGATGGAGGGACACCCCGTCACTCTGACCTGTACAACAAAGACCAATGGCTCCACCCTCCCAGCTGCTTTCTATAAAGATGGCTCCCTCCTCATCACTCAGCCTGCAGGTCACATGACCATCCTCCATGTTTCCAGCTCTGATGAAGGCCTCTACAGCTGTGACATCAGCGGTCATGGAGAGTCTCCACCCAGCCGGCTGCTCGTCACAGGTGAGGTCAGAGGTGGTGTCAGAGGTGAGGTCAGAGGTGGTGTCAGAGGTGAGGTCAGCTGGACTTCACTGGTTCTCTGCTGCATTTAAAAGGCGTGTGTCGCTCTCTGTGTCTCTGTCTGTGTCTCTGTGTGTGTGTGTCTCTCTGTCTGTGTCTCTCTGTGTCTGTGTCTCTGTGTGTGTGTCTCTCTGTGTCTGTGTGTCTCTCTGTGTCTGTGTGTGTGTCTCTCTGTCTCTGTCTGTGTCTCTCTCTGTGTCTGTGGCTCTGTCTGTGTGTATCTCTGTCTGTGTCTCTCTCTGTCTGTCTCTCTCTGTCTCTGTGTATCTCTGTCTGTGTGTCTCTGTGTCTGTGTCTCTCTCTGTCTCTGTGTGTGCGTCTCCCTCTGTCTCTCTGTCTGTGTCTCTGTGTGTGTCTCTCTGTGTCTGTGTCTCTGTCTCTCTCTCTCTCTCTGTCTGTTTCCCTGTCTGTGTGTCTCTGTGTGTGTGTGTGTCTCACTCTGTGTCTGTGTCTCTCTGTCTCTGTCTGTCTCTCTCTGTCTCTGTGTCTCTCTCTGTCTCTGTGTGTGTGTCTCCCTCTGTCTCTCTGTCTGTGTGTGTGTGTGTCTCTCTGTGTCTGTGTCTCTCTCTGTCTCTGTGTGTGTGTCTCCCTCTGTCTCTCTGTCTGTGTGTGTGTGTCTCTGTGTCTGTGTCTCTCTCTGTGTGTCTCTGTGTGTGTGTCTCCCTCTGTCTCTCTGTCTGTCTCTCTCTGTGTCTGCAGCTCTCCCCAGCCCCGGTGTCTCTGGGTCCTCTGTGCTGAGGGTGGTCTTCCACTTGGTGGTCTGCTGTCCCTACGTCATCTCCACCGTCCTCATGGTGTCCTTACTGCGCCGCAGGCCCACAGGTAGCTGCGCCCTCCACTGAGGCTGCATGTTGGCAGCAAACACTTCATCACATCATGACATGATCAATGAGTCATCCCTCCTAACAGGCTCTGGCTCTGGCAGACAGAACGCGTCCGTGGCGAGCACGTCTCCGCCCGCTCAGGACCAGGAGGGGTTGGACCGAGAGTGCGATGACGTCACCACTGAATATCATTTCTAAGTTTTTGTTCCTGCATTGTTTCTGTTCTCAAGTTACTCCAACAATAAACCACTTACTTCTGTTTTTAAGAGCCTGTTGCCATGGTGATGACTTCTGCACAGTAAATGTTTAGCACATTGTTTTAGCAGTGTCATGTCACACATGTGTGTGTGTGTGTGTCTGTGTGTGTGTCTGTGTGTGTGTGTGTGTGTGTCTGTGTGTGTGTGAGACTGGAGGGTTTGAGTGTGTGTCTGTGTGTGTGTCTGTGTGTGTGTGTGTCTGTGTGTGTGTGTGTCTGTGTGTGTCTGTGTGTGTGTGTGAGACTGGAGGGTTTGAGTGTGTGTCTGTGTGTGTGTGTGTGTGTGTGTGAGAGACTGGAGGGTTTGAGTGTGTGTCTGTGTGTGTGTGTGTGTGTGTGAGACTGGAGGGTGTGTGTGAGGAGGAGGAGCAGCGCCTTGTGTGACAGGTCAGGGTCTTCATCAGGCTCATGTTTCATTCACTAAAATCATCAACACGTGCTTTAAATTTAAAAAAATCTACACACAAATGGAATATTCCACGCAACTACATTACCCGTGATGCCCTGCGCGGCCTGTTGCTATGATACAGCATCGCGTTTCAGTGAGCAAACGGCGACCCGTAGTTTCCTTCAGTTCGCTTCAGTGTGTTTACGTCGGACGGTGGTTGCTAGGTGGCTAATGTTAGCTTAGCCTCGGTCTGTCTCGGTGTGTTAACCCTGCTGCTAGGTGGCTAATGTTAGCTTAGCCTCGGTCTGTCTCGGTGTGTTAACCCTGCTGCTAGGTGGCTAATGTTAGCTAACTTTAGCTAACTTTAGCAGCATCGGCGGAAGTATCCGCGTCCGAACGAAGGCGTCCTTAAACACGTCTTCCTCCGCCCGGGCTGCGTCTGTGCTCCATGGAGCGGGCTGGCCGGGGGAAGGGAGCCCTGCTGCTGAAGAACCAGCCGTACGACGAGAGCCTGGAGGTGGCCGACCCGGAGGAGGTAGCGAGCGTCTACAGCACGACTCCCTGCGGCCAGCGGCAGGTAACCCGCACACCTCAGGGACAGGCTGCGCCTCAAAGAGGTTCAGGAAAGCGAACCAAATACAAAGTCAGGTCAGTTCGGTCAGATTCTGGCCCTAAGAGGGGGCGGACCTGACTGTGGGCCCGGAAGTAAGTCCTGAGTTTAGCTTTAGCTGCTGGTCCCAGTCCCTGTTCTGAGCTCTGGGCTCGGGTTCTGCAGCTGCCACATAATCTGCCCTGAGCAAGATGGCGGCGAGGCGGATCCACCGATCAACCCCTCACATTAATCAATAGGATGAAGGTGAGACCCATCACATGACCTGGTCCTCGTCTTGTACCCCCAGACAGAGTCTAGGAGGGTCCGCAGCCTGATGTCCGCCGACAGCAGCAGCGACGAGTTCGACGAGGACCACAAACCCCACAGAGGGCCTGCAGGGGGCGCGCCTGTGGAGGGTCCCCATGAAGAGGAGGAGGAGGAGGAGGAGGAAGACTCCGATGAGGACGACACAGATGATGATGATGATGATGAAGCCGGCGAGGCTCCAGAGGGAGCGTACGACCCGGCAGACTACACCAACCTGCCCGTCAGCACGGAGGTCAAGGAGCTGTTCCAGTACATCACACGGTGAGTGGACACAGAGAGACAGAGACAGAGACAGAGACAGAGAGAGAGAGAGAGACACAGAGACAGACAGAGAGAGAGAGGGAGAGACAGAGAGAGAGACAGAGAGAGAGAGAGAGAGAGAGGGAGAGACAGAGAGAGAGACAGAGAGAGAGAGAGAGAGAGAGAGAGAGGGAGAGAGAGAGAGACACAGAGAGAGAGAGAGAGACACAGAGACAGAGAGAGAGAGGGAGAGACAGAGGGAGGGAGGGAGAGAGAGAGAGAGACAGAGGGAGGGAGAGAGAGAGAGAGAGAGAGAGACACAGAGAGGGAGAGAGAGACACAGAGACAGACAGAGAGACAGAGGGAGAGAGAGAGAGAGAGAGACAGAGAGACAGAGGGAGAGAGAGACAGAGAGAGACAGAGAGAGAGAGAGAGAGAGAGAGACACAGACACACACCGACACACAGAGACAGGCACAGATACACACACACAGAGACAGACACACTCACTCACAGCAGAGACACTGTGTCCTCTCCCTCAGATACACACACACACACTCACAGCAGAGACACTGTGTCCTCTCCTCTCAGATACACACACACACACACTCACAGCAGAGACACTGTGTCCTCTCCTCTCAGATACACACAGACAGACTCACAGCAGAGACACTGTGTCCTCTCCTCTCAGATACACACAGACAGACTCACAGCAGAGACACTGTGTCCTCTCCCTCAGATACACACACACACACTCACAGCAGAGACACTGTGTCCTCTCCTCTCAGATACACACAGACAGACTCACAGCAGAGACATTGTGTCCTCTCCTCTCAGATACACACAGACAGACTCACAGCAGAGACACTGTGTCCCCTCAGGTACACTCCTCAGGCCGTGGAGCTGGAGCACAGTCTGAAGCCTTTTATCCCAGACTTCATCCCTGCAGTCGGAGACATCGACGCCTTCCTGAAGGTAAGATACAACTTCAATAGACTGGACACACACACATCATAGTGCTCGGTGACCTCTGTGACCTCTGTGACCTCTGTGACCTCTGACCTGCTGTTCGTGGTTGTTAGGTCCCAAGGCCAGACGGGACACCGGACGGTCTGGGGCTGCTGGTCCTGGACGAGCCCAGCGTGAAACAGTCCGACCCCACAGTGCTGTCCCTGTGGCTGTCAGAGGAGACCAAACAGCACGGAGCCACCAAGGTACACACAGACAGAGACACAGACACACACAAAGACACACAGAGACAGAGACACAGACAGACAGAGACAGAGACACACACAGACAGAGACACACACAGACAGACAGAGACACACAGACACACACAGAGACAGAGACACACAGACACACACAGAGACAGAGACACACAC
The DNA here is from genome assembly GCF_900634625.1 of Parambassis ranga. Classification (NCBI taxonomy): domain Eukaryota; kingdom Metazoa; phylum Chordata; class Actinopteri; family Ambassidae; genus Parambassis; species Parambassis ranga. Next base: position 201,376 of record NW_021144812.1, on the reverse strand, counting down.
AGAGACACAGACAGACACACACAGAGACAGAGACACACAGACACACACAGACAGAGACACACACAGACACACACAGAGACACACACAGACAGAGACACAGACACACACAGAGACAGAGACACACACACAGACAGAGACACAGACAGACAGACAGAGACAGAGACACACACAGACACACAGAGACAGAGACACACACAGACAGACAGACACACACAGAGACACACAGACACACACAGAGACAGAGACACACAGACACACACAGAGACACACACAGACAGAGACACAGACAGACACACACAGAGACAGACACACACAGACACACACAGACAGAGACACAGACAGACACACACAGAGACACAGACACACACAGAGACACACAGAGACAGAGACACACACAGACAGACAGAGACAGAGACACACACAGAGACAGAGACACAGACACACAGAGACACAGACACACACAGAGACAGAGACACACACAGAGACAGAGACACACACAGAGACAGAGACACACACAGACACACACAGACACACACAGAGACAGAGACACACAAAGACACACACAGACACACAGTCACAGACACACACGCCTGTGTGAGGGCCGCTCTCTCCACCCCCTCTCTCCTCCCTCTCACCTCTCTCCTCTCTCTCTCTTCCCTCTCTCTCTCTCTCTTCTCCCTCTCTCTCCCCTCCCTCTCTCTTCCCTCTCTCTCTCTCTCCTCCCTCTCTCTCTCTCTCTTCTCCCTCTCCTCTCTCTCCCCTCCTTCTCTCTCTCCTCCCTCTCTCCCCTCCCTCTCACCTCTCTCCCCCCTCTCTCCCCTCCAGCTGAAGAAGGTGACGAGCGTGGCCAGTCCTCAGACCAACCCTCGGGCGGTGGACAGCTGGGTGGAGAGCATCAGCGCTCTGCGCCGCTCCAAGCCTCCGGCCAGCGTCCAGTACAGCCGCCCCATGCCCGACATCGACGCCCTGATGCAGGAGTGGCCCGCGGAGCTGGAGGAGCTGCTGGGCCGGCTGCAGCTGCCGCCCGCCCGCCTGCAGTGCAGCCTGCCGCAGTACGTGGACATCGTCTGCGGCCTGCTGGACATCCCCGTGTACGGCAGCAGGGTCCAGGCTCTGCACCTGCTCTTCAGCCTCTACCTGGAGTTCAGAGGCCTGCCTCACTTCACACACAAGGCTTAGAGGCTCCACCGTCTGTTTTATATGTCTGATCAAATAAAGAGGAACGTGTCACACTGCGCCTTCATTAATGTCACTTTGATCGATATCAGATTGATTAATTAGGGGACAGCAGTGGCACAGTGGTATAGCAGGGTTGTCCAATAACCAGAAGGTTGGTGGTTCGACTCCTCCCTAGTCACTGTTGTGTGTTCTTGGGCCTGTGGCGCGCCTTGCTAGTCATTGTATGCAGCCGTAACGAATTTCCCTCTGGGATTAATACAGTATCTAAAATAAATATAAAAATTGATTAAAAAAATTGATTAATATCAGATTGATCACAGATTGATTAATATCAGATTGATTAGTATCACAGATTGATTCATATCAGATTGATATCAGCAGCAGCGTCATGGCTCCTTCAGATGTCTCCTCCTCCCTCTAGGTGGGTCCTTCATGGCCAAACATATCCCAGGATGCATTGCACTGGAGGCAGGGTACATACTACTGTTAGCATCGTCTGCAGGAAGGGGCGTGGCTGATGGTCCTCATGTATTTACTGTCACGTGACGCACCGTCAGAGCGTCTGAACACAGACCTGATTACGTCACTGATCCTGTCCAACAATGCCGTCCTCTGTTCGCTATTAATAAATAAATAAACATCTGTCTCCCACAATGCACCGCACTGTTGTTGTCTGCACCAGCTGCTCCTCCAACATGGCGGCTCCTGGCTGCGTCCTGCACAGAGCCCTGATGCGCTCCAGACCCGGCCCGAACAAGGTCTGCCTGAACCCCGTCCTCGTCTCTGTCGTCCTCCTGTGCTTTTTGTTGGCGCCTCAGTGTGTGTGCGTGTGTGTGTGTGAGCACGGGAGCGCGCAGTCCTCGGTCCGTGCTCGCCACCAGACTCCGTTCAGAATCCTGCGGATTTAACGGCGCTCAGCGCGGGCCGCTCAGGTGACCTGGATGGTGACCGTCAGCAGCGTCATAGCTGTTCGACCCTGTCCCCGTGTCACCCGCGGATCGATAACAGCCATCGAACAGCTCTGCTGTCTGTGTGAACGGTTATTATTACCCGCTAAAACCCGCTTCAGCTAAAGCAGCTGATGTTTGAATCAGACCCGGGAAAGGCTCGATGATGCGTTCAGGGCGGCTCCGTCAAAGCACGACTGGAGGGGACGGATCAGCACATTGATGCTGCTCCACACACAGAGACAGAGACAGAGACACACAGAGACAGAGACACACAGAGACAGAGACACACACACAGAGACACACAGAGACAGAGACACACAGAGACAGAGACACACAGAGACAGAGACACACACACAGAGACAGACACACACAGACAGACACACACAGACAGAGACAGACACACACAGAGACACACACACAGAGACAGAGACACAGAGACACACACACAGAGACAGACACACACAGACAGAGACAGACACACACAGAGACACACACACAGAGACAGAGACACAGAGACACACAGACAGAGACACAGAGACAGAGACACACACACAGAGACAGAGACACACACACAGAGACACACACACAGAGACAGAGACACACACACAGAGACACAGACACAGACAGAGACAGACACACAGAGACAGAGACACACACACAGAGACACACACAGAGACACACACAGAGACACACACACAGAGACAGAGACACACACACAGAGACACACACAGAGACACACACACAGACACACACAGAGAGAGAGACACACACACAGACACACAGAGACAGAGACACACAGAGACAGACACACACACACACAGAGACACAGAGACAGACACACAGAGTCACACACAGACACACACACACAGACAGAGACAGACACACACACAGAGACAGACACACACAGACAGACACACACAGACAGAGACAGACACACACAGAGACACACACACAGAGACAGAGACACAGAGACACACACACAGAGACAGACACACACAGACAGAGACAGACACACACAGAGACACACACACAGAGACAGAGACACAGAGACACACAGACAGAGACACAGAGACAGAGACACACACACAGAGACACACACACAGAGACAGAGACACACACACAGAGACACAGACACAGACAGAGACAGACACACAGAGACAGAGACACACACACAGAGACACACACAGAGACACACACAGAGACACACACACAGAGACAGAGACACACACACAGAGACACACACAGAGACACACACACAGACACACACAGAGAGAGAGACACACACACAGACACACAGAGACAGAGACACACAGAGACAGACACACACACACACAGAGACACAGAGACAGACACACAGAGTCACACACAGACACACACACACAGACAGAGACAGACACACACACAGAGACAGACACACAGAGTCACACAGACACACACACACAGTATACTGTGATGACCCTGCAGACTCGTTGTCTTCCAGGTGTCCTCGTCCTCTCCGGTGGTCTGCAGGGAGTTCCTGTTCGTGGTGGACCTGCAGCGCTACAGCAGAGACCAGGGATCCTCGGTCTACTTCCCCCAGGCCGTCCTCAGCGGTACTGTCCCTCCTGAGAGGAAGCGACGCGGCTCAGCTGACTGTCCACTGACTGTCCCTCCCTCTGGTCTCTGTCTCCAGGTGAAGACCTGTATGACATCACGCTGACGGATGGGGACTGCAGGCTCAGGGTCACTCTGGATCCTGGCCTGAACCGGCAGGTGGAGAGGAACGTCCTCCAGCCCGGGTCAATGGTTCGTAACACCTCCTTCAGCCCCACCATGGCCGCTCAGCTCCCAGAATGCCCCGGGGCCTCCACAGAGAGAGACAGGTGAGTGAGGACGGGTGAATGAGGTCACCGTGATGTCATCAGACCTGCTGACGGCGCCTGCTCCTTCAGCTACAGACTGCTGAAACTGGAGGTGGTGACCGAGGCTGAGGAGGGCGGAGCCAGGGGGCCCGACCTGGACTGGGACTCTCTGCCCTGGTTTGGATCTTCAGAGCCTGCAGGTGAGAGGACATCTGTGACATCACACCTTTTGGATCAGCGCTTCCTGTTTCCTGTCCGTCCCACCTGATGCTGGTCGATTGACGGACGCTGTGATTGGTCCAGCAGGTCCTGTGGTTCCACTGAGAGCCAGCAGGAGTGTGTTCCTCCCTCTGTGGAACAACGTGGACTACAGTGGGGACGTGTGGAGAGAAACCCCACCCCCTGATGGTGGGGTGGAGGATGAAGAGGAGGAGGAGGAGGAGGAGGAAGGTCTGAGTGTTAACAGAATGCTGTAATATCTTCCTCCTGAGGGGGGCGCTGAACAGCAGGCCAGAGGTTAAATTAACTGTCTGTGTGACAGGGCGCCGTCCAGCTGTCTCCGTGTCCGAGCTCCGCGACTCCTTCCTCTCTGGTCGCGGTGGCGTTGCCAGGGGGACCATCCAGCATCAGCTGATTGTGCGCATTGTAAACAAATCACACCTGATGTATTATGGGAGAACAGACAGGAACTGTGAGTGCCCATATAAGGTCAGTGACCACACACCCAATCACAGGACAGGAGCGCCACACTGTGGACACCATCTGTCTCTGTGTCTGTCCAGGCGGTGCTGGAGGTGTGTGACCAGACAGGAAGTGTGTGTGTGGTGTTGTGGAACAGCATGTGTGTCAGCTGGTACCGCTGTCTCAGGCCCGGTGACATCATCAGCCTGAGGCAGTACCGGGTCAAACCGCAGTACCACGGCGAGCGTGGCGACATGGGTACGCACAGGCCTGCCGACGGGAACGTTCCGGGTGTGTGTGGCTATGAGGTCATCATGTGTGTGTCGCTCTGTGCAGAGGTCAGCGTCAACTCCAGGAATCCTGCCGCGCGCGTATCTGTGCTCCCAGAATCCTCGGTTCCACCTGAGCGTCGACCGCCTGCGCCGGCCTACAGCTTCTACAGCAGGTACACGCTTCACTACGTAGGAATGTCTCCACCTCAGAGAGTCCTAATGAGACATCTGTCCTCTGTCAGTAAGGAGCTGTTGGACTGTCGCCATGGCGCCATGTGTGATGTCATCGGTCTGCTGACATTTTCGGGACGGCCTGAGCGAATCAGGAGCAAAGGTGAGGGTTGCCATGGGGACAGCCTTACTCAGTCAGTCTGTGTTAATCCGCCTGTGTTTGCTTCTAGATGGCAAGGGGGCGGAGCTTTTAGAGTATCGCTGGCTGCGATTGGAGGATGGAGCCAGCGACCAGCCAATCATGGTGAAGCTGTTCTCCACGTCTCAACCTGAGGTCCACGAGAAGCTCCACCCCTGTGAGACGCACTCCACTAGAAATGTCTGTGCTTGATCTTACTTTACAGTAAGAAGAACCTCTGTCTGTCTGTCCTTCTGTCCCTCCCCCTGTCTCTGTCCCTCTGTATGTGCCTCCGTCTCTCTGTCTCTCTCTCTCTGTCCCCTGTCCCTCTGTCTGTGACTCTGTCTCTCTGTCTCTCCCTCTGTCCCCCTGTCCCTTTGTCTGTGCCTCTGTCTCTCTCTCTCTGTCCCCCCCCCCCTCCCTCTGTCTCTCTGTCTGTGCCTCTGTCTCGCTCTCTCTGTCCCTCTATCCCTCTGTCCCTCCCTCCCTCCCCCTGTGCCTCTGTCTCTCTCTCTGTCCCCATGTCCTTCTGTCCCTCTGTGCCTCCCTCCCTCCCCCTGTCCCTCTGTCTCTCTGTCTGTGCCTCTGTCTCTCTCTCTCTCTGTCTTCCTGTCCCCCTGTCCCTCCCTTCCTCCCCCTGTCCCTCTGTCTCTCCCTCCCTCCCTCTGTCTCTCTCTCTGTCTTCCTGTCCCTCCCTCCATCCCCCTGTCCCTCTGTCTCTCCCTCCCTCTGTCTCTCTCTCTCTCTCTGTCTTCCTGTCCCCCTGTCCCTCCCTCCCTCCCCGTCGCCCTGTCCCTCTGTCCCTCCCTCCCTCCCCCTGTCACCCTGTCCGTCTGTCCCTCCCTCCCTCCCCCGTACCTCTGTCTTTCTGTCTGTGCCTCTGTCTCTCTCTCTCTCGTCCCCCTGTCCCTCTGTCTGTCCCTTCCTCCCTCCCCCTGTACCTCTGTCCCTCCCTCCCTCCCCCTGTCCCTCTCTCTCTCTGTCCCTCTGTCCCTCCCTCCCTCCCCCTGTACCTCTGTCTCTCTCTCTCTGTCCCTCCCTCCCTCCCCCTGTACCTCTGTCTCTCTCTCTGTCCCTCCCTCCCTCCCCCTGTCTCTCTGTCTCTCTCTCTCTGTCCCCCTGTCCCTCTGCAGTGGCGGTGGTGGTGTGCACCAGGCTCAGGTGTGTCCGTGCTGCGAGCTGCTTCTTCCTGACAAACAGCGTGTACACACAGGTGTACTGCACAGGTGACACAGGCTTGGTCTGCATTGTCTCTCTCTCTGACTCCCCCTGGTGGTCATGGCTGTGTCCTCTGTCCTCATTGGTGGATTGGCAGGTCTGAGCCAGCACTCAGAGATGAGTTACAGAAGGCTCCGCCCCGTGCGCCAGTTCCTCCAGTGGCTGCGGCGCCAGGACGACGAGGAGGTGCTGAGCAGGGCTCTGATTGGAGGCTTCTTCATGTACCCGCCCCCTCCTGTCTCCATGGAAACGTACATGAAGGACAGGAGAGGTCAGCTGTCTGCTTCTGTGTCGCTGGAGGCTGGTTGGAGTGCAGGCTGCTCGCTGCACCCTCTGGTGGTTCAGACTGGTATTACATGAGGTTCCCTCTGTGCCGTCAGGTGAGCCGGGTTTCCTGCGAGGGGCGGAGCTTCAGAGGGAGGTGGAGAGGCTGTGTTACCGGGAGCGACACACTTTTTGCATTCAGGCAACTGTTACCATGGTAACTTACAGCCGCAGAGGAGAGGTACGCTCAGTCCCACACATTGACCTCACGACAAACAGGAAGTGAGTCACCGCTCTTCTCTTCCAGGAGGACCGCTCTCTGTTCTGGGCAGACCGAGCTTCATCTCTCTCCTCATCCTCCCGATCCCCTCGCCCCTCTCCCTCCCCCTCCCTCCCCTCCACCCCTCGTTCTTTCAGACCAGCCCTTTCCTCCTCCTCCTCCTCCTCGTCCGTCTCGCCCATGTCTCCGTCCTCATCGGTCAGCCAGTCGGCGCCGCGGCCTCTGGACCACAGACCCGGGTGAGCCTTTGATTGATCGGTGTGTGTCCTGGTCCTGGTGTGTGAAGGTGTGTGAGCTTCAAACTGTGTGTTTCAGCAGGAGGTCGTCTAAGAGGAAGCTGCTGCCTCCTGAAACTCCAAAGAAGAGGTCAGTGCACCTCAGATCAGTCAGATCACAGATCAGTCAGATCAGAGATCAATCAGATCACAGATCAGTCAGATCACAGATCAGTCAGATCAGAGATCAGAGATCAATCAGATCACAGATCAATCAGATCAGAGATCAATCAGATCAGAGATCAATCAGATCAGAGATCAATCAGATCACAGATCAATCAGATCAGAGATCAATCAGATCACAGATCAGTCAGATCACAGATCAGTCAGATCAGTCAGATCAATCAGATCACAGATCAATCAGATCAGAGATCAATCAGATCACAGATCAGTCAGATCACAGATCAATCAGATCAGTCAGTTTAATCAGCTCAGTCAATAACAGAAGCTGTTCTCTCCGCAGACATCCGTCAGTCACCATGCAGCAAGAACAGAGCAACAAGACAGGTAGTACACACACACAGAGACACACACACACAGAGACACACACACACAGAGACACACACACAGAGACACACACACACAGAGACACACACACAGAGACACACACACACAGAGACACACACACAGAGACACACACACAGAGACACACACACACAGAGACACACACACACGCAGAGACACAGACACAGAGAGACACACACACACACACAGAGACACACACACACAGAGACACAGAGAGAGACACACACACACACACAGATACACACACACACACAGACACACACACACGCAGAGACACAGACACAGAGAGACACACACACACACACACACAGACACACACACAGAGACACACACGCAGAGACACAGACACACACACAGAGACACAGACACACACAGAGAGACACACACACACAGAGACACAGACACACACAGAGACACAGACACAGAGACACAGACACACACAGAGACACAGACACACACAGAGAGACACAGAGACACACACACAGAGACACACACACACACAGAGACACAGACACACACAGAGACACACACACAGACAGACACAGAGACACACACACACACACACAGACACACACAGACAGACACAGACACACACAGAGAGACACAGAGACACACAGACACACACACACACAGAGACACACACAGACACACACAGACACACACACACAGAGACACACACACAGACAGACACAGACACACACAGAGAGACACAGAGACACACACACACACACACAGACCCCCCCAGCTGACCCCGGCTGTCCCTGCAGTCATCCTGTTCGAAGCCTCCATGGAGTTTCTTGAAAATACAAATGTTGATGTTGATGCTGACGATGATGACGACGACGATGAAGATGTCTCGTCCTTCGTCACCGCCCCCCTTCTGCCCATCCTCCCGCCTGTTGCCGAGGAGACGCTGCCGATGCTTTACGACCACGGCCACAAGGAGGAGCAGGCGGCGGCCATAGCGATGGGAGGGACGGCGCCCCCTGGGAGGTTTGAGTCTGCAGTGCAGGGCTACTACACACTGCGGCTGAGAGGTACACACACACACACACAGACAGAGACAGACACACACAGACACACAGACACACACACAGACAGACAGACAGAGACAGACACACACAGACAGACACACACACACACACACAGACACACACAGACACACACACACACAGACAGACACACAGAGACACACACACACAGACACACACACACAGACACACACACAGACACACACACACACACACACAGACACACACACACAGACACACACAGACAGAGACACACACAGACACACACACAGACACACAGACACACACACACACAGACAGACACAGACAGACACACACACAGACAGACACACACACACAGACACACACAGTTAAATGAGTGAAAGTGTCCTCTCTCCTCTCAGCTCTGTCAGACGGTGTGGCGGTCGACGCCATCTTCCTCCCCCATTATTTAAGCTCCTCCCCCTCCCCTCTCCCTCCTCACTCCAACACCTGGGCCTCCATCCTGTCACATGGAGCCTTCTCTTCACACACACCTCCACCCTCACCAGGTCGGTGCACACACACATGTAATCTGAGTACACTTACAGAGGTGTCCTCTCTTACCCTGTCTCTCTCTCTCTCTCTCTCAGCTGATCTCATCGCCATGGCAGCCCAGCTGACCAATCAGAGGCTGGTGTGCCTGCTGGAGGTGTGTCACCTGGGCGGAGCCACCACAGAGGTGGTGCTGAGCCGAGCGTTCCACCTGACTGATCTATGAGTGTTTTCCTGGGACAGCTGCAGCGTTTGTAGTTCTCCTCAGAGGGATTCTGGGACATGTGGTCTCAGTCAGTTTTATGCTTCTGAAGCTTTTAGTGCTAAAAAGGTTCCACTGTACATGACTCACTGTGGCTGTGAATAAAGACCAAGCAGAGCAGAGTGTGAAGAGACTTTTATTAGAGACGCAACAGGATCAGACTGTCCACGGCGGGCCTGGGGACGGCGGGCCTGGGGACGGCGGGCGCGGGGGAAGCAGGCCTGGGGACAGCGGGCCTGGGGGAAGCAGGCCTGGGGACAGCGGGCGCGGGGGAAGCAGGCCTGGGGACGGCGGGCCTGGGGGACGGCGGGCCTGGGGACAGCGGGCGCGGGGCAGGGGCGACGGGCCTGGGGGAAGCAGGCCTGGGGACAGCGGGCCTGGGGACAGCGGGCCTGGGGACAGCGGGCCTGGGGACAGCGGGCGCGGGGGAAGCAGGCCTGGGGACGGCGGGCCTGGGGATGGCGGGCCTGGGGGAAGCAGGCCTGGGGACAGCGGGCGCGGGGGAAGCAGGCCTGGGGACGGCGGGCCTGGGGACGGCAGGCGCGGGGCGGCGGCGGCGTCTAGCTGCGCTGGCTGTGTCTCTGGCAGATGTAGCGCAGCTTAGAGGAGCAGTGGAGGTCATTAAGCCGTCCATCGTTGTGAAGGTGGGCGCAGTCCTCGTCCCCGGGGCCGAGGCCATGAGCGGTCCAGCTGTCTGGCTGCCCGGGTTTCCACCGCCTGCGGACACACAACCGAAACCAGCAGCGTGTCAGGACGCCGTGGGTGCTGTGGCAGAGAGGGCGGCCGATGCTCACCTGCGGTTCATGATGTACGGCGTCTGGTTGACCCACTCCCACATCCCCGTCCTCTCATCCGTCAGCCCCACCCAGTAGAAGGCTCCTGCACTGTGACGGGTCACGAAGTCCTGGTCCACAGAAAAGGAGACAGCAGTAAGTC
>NW_021144812.1:163300-185800 GCF_900634625.1 Parambassis ranga | reverse complement strand
CAGTGAGGCGTTCAGGGACAGGATGATGTCACTCAGGTTGGACACATGTTGCTCTGCTGTCCACAGACGATTGGACGTCTTCGTGTCTGATCACACACAGATGCAGTGAGTGCAGGACACACACAGAGTTCCACTGACTGAACAGCATCACTCATAGAAGAACAAAACCAGCTAAGCTAAGCTAAGCTAAGCTAAGCTAAGCTAAGCTAAGCTAAGCTAAGCTATTTATTTCTGCCTCATCTGTGCTGCTGGGATATTATGTGTGTGCTTACTGCTAGCTGCCAGCGCTATGATCAGAACCAGGAGGACAACCACCGTCAGAGCAGGGAGCAGCCAGCGCCTGAATCTGAGGACACCTGAGGGATGTGTCTCTGAAAGACAGACAGGCAGAGAGACAGGCAGAGAGACAGGCAGAGACAGACCGACAGGCAGACAGACAGAGACACAGACAGACAGACAGAGAGGCAGACAGACAGACAGACAGGCAGACAGACAGAGACACAGACAGACAGGCAGACAGACAGACACAGACAGGCAGACAGACAGAGACACAGACAGGCAGGCAGACAGACAGACAGACAGACAGGCAGACAGACAGAGACACAGACAGATAGACAGGCAGAGAGGCAGACACAGACACACAGACAGACAGACAGACAGACTGGTCATTACATCCCAAACAACACAATCTGCTGTTGAGCCAATCACAGGTGATCACCTTTTATCCAGAGCGCGCAGGTGTCCTCCTCCTTTTCAAAATAGCTGTCGGTTGTCATGGTGACTTGAGTTGATGATGCTGAGCAGTGACATGGGATCAGTACTGTCAGGTCACATGACTCATTCCAGAGGTGTCACTTTGAGGCAGATGTTTTGTTTGAACTTTATTGACACTGTCTGCTGAGACGCCAGTTTTTATTTCAGCCGTCAGTTTGCAGGTTGTTAAGAGTTACTGTAAGGAGCACGGTCTGTCTGCTCACACTGACCTGAACACTCTGGACACTCTGGACATTCTGAACACACTCTGGACACTCTGAACACACTCTGAACACACTCTGGACACTCTGAACACACTCTGGACACTCTGAACTCTCTGAACTCTCTGAACACACTCTGAACTCTCTGAACACACTCTGGACATTCTGAACACACTCTGAACACACTCTGAACACTCTGAACACACTCTGAACACACTCTGGACACTCTGAACTCTCTGAACTCTCTGAAGACACTCTGGACACTCTGAACTCTCTGAACTCTCTGAACACACTCTGAACACACTCTGGACACTCTGAACTCTCTGAACTCTCTGAACACACTCTGAACACACTCTGAACTCTCTGAACTCTCTGAACACACTCTGAACACACTCTGGACACTCTGAACACACTCTGGACACTCTGAACACACTCTGGACACTCTGAACTCTCTGAACTCTCTGAACACACTCTGAACACACTCTGGACACTGAACACACTGAACACTCTGAACACACTCTGGACATTCTGAACACACTCTGGACACACTCTGGACACTCTGAACACACTCTAGACACTCTGAACTCTCTGAACACTCTGAACACACTCTGAACACACTCTGGACACTCTGAACTCTCTGAACACACTCTGGACACTCTGAACTCTCTGAACACACTCTGGACACTCTGAACTCTCTGAACTCTCTGAACACACTCTGGACACTCTGAACTCTCTGAACACACTCTGAACACACTCTGAACACACTCTGGACACTCTGAACACACTCTGGACACTCTGAACACACTGAACACTCTGAACTCTCTGAACACACTGAACACTCTGAACTCTCTGAACTCTGAACACTCTGAACACACTCTGGACATTCTGAACACACTCTGGACACACTCTGGACACTCTGAACACACTCTGGACACTCTGAACTCTCTGAACACTCTGAACACTCTGAACACACTCTGGACATTCTGAACACACTCTGGACACACTCTGGGCACTCTGAACACACTCTGGACACTCTGAACTCTCTGAACACTCTGAACACACTCTGAACACACTCTGGACACTCTGAACTCTCTGAACACACTCTGGACATTCTGAACACACTCTGGACACACTCTGAACACACTCTGAACACACTCTGGACACTCTGAACACACTCTGGACACTGAAAACACTCTGAACTCTCTGAACACTCTGAACACACTCTGAACACACTCTGGACACTCTGAACTCTCTGAACACACTCTGGACATTCTGAACACACTCTGGACACACTCTGGACACTCTGAACACACTCTGAACACACTCTGGACATTCTGAACACACTCTGGACACTCTGAACACACTCTGGACACACTCTGGACACTCTGAACACACTCTGAACTCTCTGAACACACTCTGGACACTCTGAACACACTCTGGACACACTCTGGACACTCTGAACACACTCTGAACTCTCTGAACACACTCTGGACACTCTGAACACACTCTGAACTCTCTGAACACACTCTGGACACTCTGAACACACTCTGAACACTCTGGGCATTCTGAACACACGCTGGACACTCTGGACACACTCTGGACACTCTGAACACACTCTGAACACTCTGGGCATTCTGAACACACGCTGGACACTCTGGACACACTCTGGACACTCTGAACACACTCTGAAGAATCTGGGCATTCTGAACACACTCTGAACACACTCTGAACACACTCTGAACACTCTGGACACTCTGAACACTCTCTGAACACTCTGGACACACTCTGAACACACTCTGAACACTCTGGACACTCTGAACACTCTCTGAACACTCTGAACACACTCTGAACACTCTGGACACTCTGAACACTCTCTGGACATTCTGAACACTCTGAACTCTCTGGACACTGGAGCCATCGACTGAGCCTGTTGTTGAACTACAGATATAATTTGGATGGTTCACACACCGGGGTCACAGCAGTGGTCTGTTACAGTAACCGTGCTGTTAGAGGAACACTGCATCACGTTACAGAGTTATAATAATGGATTTTTAAGTCACGTTAGCATTTCTTCTGTATTGATTGATATTCACAGGGTTAAATCACTTCTCTTTTGATCTGTCACAGATGGAGCATTGAAAACAAAACGTCCTCACCGTGGTTCAGTCACAGCAGCAGGGCTCTGTCTCCTTCACTTCAGATGGGTTGTTTGTCAGCCTCTTCCTCCTCCTCCTCCTCCCCCATCAGCCCCCACTGTGAGAAAGTGCCTCCTCATCACTTTCAAAACTTCCACAGAATATTTGGTCATATTTCAGATCCTGTCAGTCACTGTGGGAGCTTCTCCTTTAGTCCAGAAACAGAACTGATCGCCAGAGAGCACTTCCCCAAACAGAGGCCAGACTCACACAGGGCAACACACTGTAACACACCAACACACTGTAACACACCAACACAAAAACACATCAGTAACACGACACACTGCTCACACACTGTGACCTGTGAGAACACACAGCTACACAAACACAGATGGACAGGTTCTGTCATGAATGTGATGAATTTTGGTGACCTTTGGCCTCCACCAGGTCCAGAACCTGAAGACAGTCCACCACCCAGTCCCCAAAGGTCCCCGCAGGGACTCAGCACTCTGTGCAAACGTTTCATCAGCTTCCACACGTCACAGTGTGAGTGTGTGTCTGTTCTGTGTTTGTGTTGGACCCAAAGCAGGAGACAGGAGGAGTTGGCGATTTAAGGTGAGTTTAATATTTACAGGTGAGCAAACAATGAAAAGGAGGTGCTGACGGCTGGCTGGAGGGAGCACGCGAGATCCAGAGGTTCATACCGCAGAGGAAAAAACCAACAGGAACCAACAGGAAGTGAGGCGTCAAAGTTCCGCCCTCAGCCGAGTTCCACCACCGAGAGAGAGAGAGCCCGCTAACGGAGGGAAGAACAAACAACAACGAAAACCCAGAAAAGCAACCAGCACAACCCCAGTACACAGTGTCTTGGTGTGTTTGTGTGTGTTTGTGTGTCTTGGTTTGTGTGTGATTGTGTGTCTTGGTGTGTGTGTGTGTGTTTGTGTGTCTTGGTGTGTGTGTGTGTGTTTGTGTGTCTTGGTTTGTGTGTGATTGTGTGTCTTGGTGTGTGTTTGTGTGTGATTGTGTGTCTTGGTGTGTGTGTGTGGGGTCAGTCCTCGGTCAGGTCGTCGTTGAAGTGCAGCAGGATGGCGGGTGTGTACAGGTCCTGGTCCAGCCTCAGCTGCTCCAGCTGGCGGTCGTCGTCGGGGACGCTGTTCTCGCCGAGCGTCCTGCTCATGTCCAGGCACGCTCCGCCGAACTTCCAGGTGTAGCTGTGGGCGTGGCCGTTGTAGCGCAGGTATCGCTGCAGGATCTCCTCCAGAGTCTCCTCCGAGCACACCTGAGGGTGGATTGTGTGTTGATACACTGAGCGTCTGTCAGTCAGGACGCTCAGCTACCCAGAGTGCACCTGGTGCGAGAGGCTCACCTGCAGCCGCTGCTCCTGTGACGTCAGCGTGTTGATGACGCGGATCCACCTGCTTTTAGCAGACAGCCGGCCCACCTGGTAGCGCGGGTCCTTCCACCAGGGCTCGCCGATGACCATGGCCCAGTCGGAGCGCGGGCCGTTCGGGGGAACGTGCACGAAGCGCCCCCTGGGGGTGAAGTACGTCACACAGTTGGTCAGAGGATCCACGAAGGTCAGGAGCTGCAGACACAAAGCGTCACATCTGTAATCACGTCTGTAGAAAATATTATGAAGATGATCCATGTGAGAACACGTCATATATTAAACACATGACTTCTGTAAATCCTTATTTATGAGAGGAGCTCATGATTTGAATCATCTTAAAGGAAAGATCTGTTCCAGGAGCCGAGCCGCTCTGTGATTGGTCGGTTTGAACTCACGTCTTGGGTCTCCGGGTCGAACCAGCTGCTGATGTCCTTCCCTGCACACTCCATGATGGGCAGCAGCAGAGCGTCCCCTGCAGGCAGGACAGGTTAATGTAGCTCAGCACACACATACACACACACACACACTGCGCGGATCACCTGTGTAGCGGTTCACCAGCGGGGTCAGGTCGCACACTTTGCCCAGGTAGGACACCCACAGGTCGGCCGCCGTGTTGTGAGCGGCCACCTCAGCGGGGGTGAAGTACCGCGGGCGCTTCATGTCCTGCGGACACGGAGCTGCTGCGGGATGATCAGACATGGAGCGGCTCTGCAGATCCATCCGGTGCGCTGTTGTTGCCGCGTTACCGTGGCAACGGGGAACATGCAGCTTGGGGCGGGGCTTCCAAAGGTTAATGACGTCAGCAAAGTAAACATTTTTATTAACTGTGAAAAACAAAAACATCCATCATGTCTCTCTCTCTCTCTCTCTCTCTCCCCCTCCGGGGTGTGTGAGTCTCTCTCCCTCCCCCCCCCCCCCCCCCCTCCGTGCTGTGTCCCCCCCGCTCTCCCTCACCTCCCCCCTCTCTCCCCCCTCCCTCCCCCTCTCTGGAATGTGTCACACGTGGCAAACGTTCACTTTTCTCCATTTTCACGAACTTTCTGTGGCTCGAGCCCTCCTCCACACAGGCTCCTCCTTCCTTCCATTTGTCGGCCTCTGATTGGCTAATGTTGGCCCATGTCGCCGCGCTGATTAGTCGGCCGTGCTGTCAGTCAAAGCGGCGCGGCCTCTTATTGGCTGGAGCCGCTGCTGGGGGGCAGGGCGGGAGTTTGTGCTCTGTGTTGACATCGTGAAGTATCGCGGGACTTGAGCCAGTCTCGCAGAGGACGTCTGATGGAGTGAGCCCGTTACCGGAGGACTGAAGCCACGGTGTGCGGTGTGAACGGAGCTGTGGACGTCTCTTTGCCGACATGTCTTCGTGTCTTCTTGTCTGTGTCTTCGCGCTCACCTTCTTCCAGAGCTCCACATCAGCCGAACAGCGGAGCCTCTCTCCAGGTAAGGCCGCCCCACAGGGTCCTCCGGCCGGCCAGGCGGACCACCGTGTCCCGCTGGAGCTCGGCTCCGGGTCTGCTCGCTGGGTGTCGCGGTGTTTCTGGTCCATGTAGTGTTAGGGTTAAAGAGCAGAGCTCGCGGATCCTGGAACCACAAGGAGCGACTTTCAGAAACTTTAGAAGTTAGCTTGGAGGCTAATTAGCATCTGATGGACAGATGTTGGAGAATCAAAGTGCCTCCATCATGTTCAGTGTAAACACTCAGGTCCAGTATCATGGACTGTGTGACGTGTGGAGGCCGTGGAGCTGAGGGACAGAGGACAGAGGACAGAGGACTGCAATAACTCAGTCTGACCTGATGAGTCTCATGAACACCGTCAGCTGATGTGGTGCAGGTCTGTCCTTACGTCTCACAGAGTCTTCATCCAGAACCTTCTGTGGGTGTTCCACACCTCTGACTGCTGCGCCCACTCAAACAGGAAGTCCCAGGGCAGATGTTGGTGAGGCCTGCAGTGACTGGAGGACTGTCAGCGGCTCAGACCAGACCTGTGTGTGTGTTTGGACAGCTGTGTGTGGGTTGTCGGGGGTTCCACAGTGACCTCCTCTCAGCATCTGCCGTCCGTCTCAAATAGTGGGACGTGCAGGGTGTGGAGGACACACTGGACTCTGTGGGGGAGGGGCGGGGACGGCTGCCTGTAGGTGCTGTAGCTGGGACACATGTCCAAGGCGGACTGGGGGAAACGTGGTGGGCCAGAGGACAAGGAGGGTTTTGTTACCAAACACTTCCTCCCCCTCCCCTCCTCTCCTCCTCCCCTCCTCCCCTCCTCACCTCCTCCCCTCCTCACCTCCTCACCTCTAAGAGGAATTCACTCTGCAAATTCCTCGAAAGCCTGGAGGGAGGGGGAGGAGGGAGGAGTAGGGGAGGCAGGGGAGGCAGAGGACAGTGGGGATCGAGGCTTTCGCCCCGTCTTCAGTCTGAACAGGTTCAGACCTGACCTGTGATGTCACGGTCAGGTCTGAACCGGCCTTCTTCACGCTCACTGACAGCAGACTCAGAGCGGCACACACGGGCATGCCTCCATCTTTAAAGATGTAAAGATGGAGGCATGCTCCATCTTTACAGTGTGATGATGTCATCACACTGTAAAGATGGAGGCATGCTCCATCTTTACAGTGTGATGATGTCATCACACTGTAAAGATGGAGGCATGCTCCATCTTTACAGTGTGATGACGTCATCACCGATCACCTGATGTGTCCTTGTAGAAAATCTGCTGGTCATCACCGCGGCAACAGAGGAGACAGACGGCTTCAACCGCTTCATGAGGACGGCCCGAGAGTTCAACTACACTGTAAAGGTAACACACACACAGACACACACACAGACAGACACACAGACCAGGCGCTTACTGATGTGTTACTTGGTGATGATGATGATGATGATGATGATGATGATGATGTGCAGGTCCTGGGGCTGGGGGAGGAGTGGAAGGGTGGAGATGTGGCTCGGACAGTGGGTGGAGGTCAGAAAGTCAGATGGTTGAAGAAGGAGCTGATCAAACACTCTGACCGGAAGGACCTGGTGGTGATGTTTGTCGACAGGTAACCTGTGTGTGTGTCTGTGTGTGTGTCTGTGTGTGTGTCTGTGTGTGTGTCTGTGTGTGTGTGTGTCTGTCTGTGTGTGTCTGTGTGTGTGTCTGTGTCTGTGTGTCTGTCTGTGTGTGTGTCTGTGTGTGTGTGTCTGTGTGTCTTTTATAAAGCTCCATTATCGTCTGTGTCCTGGTTTCCTTTCAGTCCTGTCTGCTCCACCCGTCTCCTGTCCCTCCGTCTCATGTTTCATGCTGTTGTCTCATACACACCTGAACAAAGTGTGGGTCATGTGATCAGTAGGACCACACCCTGCTGGGAGCGTAGACACATGGCGGTGTGTGTGTCAGGAGGCTGATGGAGATTCTCAGTCATCCCTGTCTGTGTGTGTGTCTGTCTGTGTGTCTGTGTGTGTGTCTGTCTGTGTGTCCTGTAGGCTTGTGCAAAATCGTGTCGTGTGCAATTAATCGTCAGAAAAACTGTCATCGATTAATATTTGCCACTTATCGATTACGGCGATTAGTGCCTCGTCATGATGACGCATTTTTGTGTGCGGCGTAGTCTCACCATCACCCGCGCACATGTGAGCCCACAATAACAATAATGGTGGAAGGCAGTGGTGTTCAGTTAAATAATGCGGAGCAGCACGTTCCTCGAACGAAGAAAGCGCGACGAGGACACAACGCTACACTACAGCTGTATATAGTGCCGCGACATGCATTAGGTGAAGCGTGGAGCGTTGGTTGTTGTCATAGTAACTGGATGTTTCTCGTATCAAATGAATAAACTCCGATCTTTATTTACGGACTCCACAGCAAGATAGGAAACATTACAACAGCGAAGTCTCCTCCAGCAGATATTGGAAAGAATTCCACTCAGCCGAGAATCCGCGATACGTTTAGTCATCGTGCTGCTTACGACCAAACGAAGCGCTGAAAGAACGTAACGTAGGTTGATTTGCACAGACACACATTTGAATGTGGAACTGTCCGGTTTGTTTATTTGTTTGTTTTTTCTGCTGCTGTTCTACAGTCTGAGTGAAAACATGCTCTAGTGTGGGACATATTCAGTCACAGGTTCATTTGCACAGACACATTTTTTAACTTTAATAATCACTGATGTGACTTTTCTGAACTTTGTTTGTCTATTTGTCTGTTTAATGTTAATGTTGACATGCTTTGTGACCTTAAGATAAAAACATTTGAAGCACAAAGTTACTTTAAATGTTTGCTTCATTATTATTTTGAAGCAGTTTGTGCCTCAATATTATCAATACATATTTCCATGGCTGGTTGGTGCCTAATCACCAGCTTAGCCTGTTAGAATGAAGTAGTTAACTTGACTGATGATTTGTCGGTATCATGCTAGAACACTGTGCCAATTTAGAGTCAAAAACATGTCAGTGCAACTGTCATCAATTAATCGTCAAATTAATCGTTATCGGCTAAATGCCACAATTAATCCTGATTAATTTTTTTGCCAATATCGCCCAACCCTAGTGTCCTGACACCCGCTGCTCTCTGTCTGCAGCTACGATGTGATCTTCGCGTCGGGTCCGGAGGAGCTGCTGTCAAAGTTCTCCCGTCTGGGTCACCGAGTGGTTTTCTCAGCAGAGGGGTTCTGCTGGCCCGACCAGCGCCTGGCCTCCAAATACCCAGAGGTGCATTCTGGGAAACGCTACTTGAACTCAGGAGGTGAGAGGCCGAACGCCATCATGTGGCCTGTGTGTTTCTATCTGGGTCACTGACGCCTGTGTGTGTGCCTGTGTGTGTCTGTGTGTGTGTGTCTGTGTGTGTCTCTGTGTGTGTGTGTGTGTCTCTGTGTGTGTGTGTCTGTGTGTGTGTCTGTCTGTGTGTCTGTGTGTGTCTCTGTGTGTGTCTGTGTGTGTGTGTGTGTGACTGTCTGTGTGGCTGTGTGTGTGTGTGTGTGTGTGTCTCTGTGTGTGTGTGTCTCTGTGTGTCACTGTGTGTGTCTGTGTGTGTGTGTCTCTGTGTGTCTCTGTGTGTGTGTGTGTGTGTCTCTGTGTGTCTCTGTGTGTGTCTGTGAATGTGTGTCTCTGTGTGTGTCTGTGTCTCTGTGTGTCTCTGTGTGTCTCTGTGTGTCTCTGTGTGTCTCTGTGTCTCTGTGTGTGTCTCTGTGTGTCTCTGTGTGTGTCACTGTGTCTCTGTGTGTGTCTCTGTGTGTGTCTCTGTGTTTTTAGGGTTCATCGGCTTCGCAGCAGACCTGAGCACCATCGTGCAGCACTGGAAGTACAAGGACAACGATGACGACCAGCTTTTCTACACCAAGGTGTACCTGGACAAGGCTCAGAGGGTAAAGCTGCTCCACACACACACACACACACACAGACACAGAGACACACACACACACACACACAGACACAGAGACACACAGACACACACACACACACACACACAGACACAGACACACACACAGACACACACACACACACACACACACACACAGACAGACACAGAGACACACACACAGACACACAGACACACACACAGACACAGACACACACACACACGGCGGCGAGGTTAAACATGGCCGCCACTTTAACAACATGCTGATCAGGTGCTGATGACGTGATGTGTCTCCACAGACCAAGTTCAACATGACGCTGGATCACCGCTCCAGAATCTTCCAGAACCTGAACGGCGCCGTCGGTGAGCCGTTCTTCCTGACACACACACAGCCGCCGCTTGTCACACCGCCATGGTAACATGTGACCTCTCTCTGTCAGATGAGGTCGTCCTGAAGTTCGAGAGGGCGAAGGTCAGAGCGCGGAATGTCGCCTACGACACGCTGCCCGTCGTCATCCACGGCAACGGCCCCACCAAGGTACCTGACCAATCACAGCCCTCTGCCGCGTCATGTGACGCTGCCTCGCCCTCTGATGGATAACCCCCTGACCTCTGTGTGTGCAGCTGCAGCTGAACTACCTCAGTAACTACGTGCCCACGGCGTGGACCTACGAGCACGGCTGCGTCATCTGTGACGACGACCTGCTGTTCTTTAACGGCGTGCCCGTACGAACACTCGCCTCACAGTGCTGTGTGTGTGCAGACAGGTGTCTCAGCTGTGTGTGTGTGTTTAGGATGAGGAGATGCCGCTGGTGTACGTGGCCGTTTTCATCGAACATGCCACTCCCTTCATGGAGGAGTTTTTGGACCGCCTGGCGACGCTCAACTACCCCACGGCCAGGATCCGCCTCTTCATCCACAACAACGTACGGCGCGACGTCAGAGCCGCTCACACAGCAGGAGGCCTCTGTTCTGACCCCGCCTCTTCTCATGTTCCCAGGTCGTCTACCACGAGCGCCACATCCACAGGTTCTGGGAGCGCCACCGAGCGCTGTTCCCTGGCGCCCTGCTGGTCGGACCGGAGGAGAACCTGCAGGAGGGCAAGGCCAGGAGCATGGCTGTGTGAGTGCACAGTCTGTACAGCAGTACACACCTCACTGAGCCTGCAAGGGTTAACCTGTGTGTGTCTGTGTGTGTGTCTGTGTGTGTGTGTGTGTGCAGCGAGGCCTGTAAGACGGACCCCGAGTGTGACTACTACTTCAGCATCGACTCTGACGTGGCCCTGACCAACCCCGACACCCTGAGGATCCTCATAGAGGAGAACAAGTGCGTCCCTTCCTGTGCTCGCTCAGTCTTCTGATAGTCATAGCACCACCTAGTGGCAGCAGGAAGTGTCCAGAAAGCACGGCTGATGATGTCATCATGTCTCTGCTGTCAGGTCGGTCATCGCGCCCATGCTGTCCAAACACGGGAAGCTGTGGAGCAACTTCTGGGGCGCTCTGACCCCTGAAGGGTTCTACTCCAGGTCTGAGGACTACATCGAGATCGTCCAGGGCAAGAGGATGTGAGTGTTCACACACACACAGACACACACACAGACACATGAGGACTGGAGCTCTGCTGTTGTGTTGTGGTCTTCATTACATGGTTTTTCTCTGTGTGTCACTGTGTGTGTGTGTCTCTGCCTCTGTGTGTGTCTCTGTGTGTCTCTGTCTCTGTGTGTGTCTCTGTGTGTCTCTGTCTCTGTGTGTGTCTCTCTGTCTGTGTGTGTGTCTCTCTGTGTCTCTGCCTCTGTGTGTGTCTCTGTGTGTGTCTGTGTGTGTCTTTCTATGTGTGTGTGTCTCTGTCTCTGTGTGTGTGTGTCTGTCTCTGTGTGTGTGTCTGTGTGTGTCTCTGTGTGTCTCTGCCTCTGTGTGTGTCTCTGTGTGTGTCTCTGTGTGTCTGTGTGTCTCTGTCTCTGTGTGTGTTTCTGTCTCTGTGTGTGTGTCTGTCTCTGTCTCTGTGTGTGTCTCTGTCTCTGCCTCTGTGTGTGTGTCTGTCTCTGTCTCTGTCTGTCTCTGTGTCTGTCTCTCTGTCTCTGTGTGTGTCTGTCTCTGTGTCTGTCTCTGTCTCTCTCTCTGGGTGTGTCTCTGCCTCTGTGTGTCTCTGTCTGTCTCTCTGCCTCTGTGTGTGTCTCTGTCTCTGTGTGTCTCTGTCTGTCTCTCTGCCTCTGTGTGTGTCTCTGTCTCTGTCTCTGCCTCTGTGTGTGTGTCTGTGTCTGTCTCTGTCTCTGTGTGTCTCTGTCTCTGTCTCTGTGTGTGTGTGTCTGTCTCTGTCTCTGCCTCTGTGTGTGTGTCTGTGTCTGTCTCTGCCTCTGTGTGTGTGTGTGTGTGTCTGTCTCTGTCTCTGTGTGTGTCTGTCTCTGTCTGTCTCTCTGTGTGTCTCTGTCTGTCTCTGTCTCTGTGTGCAGCGGGCTGTGGAACGTGCCGTACATCACACAGGCCTACCTGGTCAAAGGCAGCGTGCTGCGCTCCAAACTGTCCCAGGTCAGCCTGTACATGGACGAGGCCATGGACCCCGACATGGTGTTCTGCAGGAGCATCAGAGACCAGGTACCCGCTCGGCTGCGGTCGGTTTGTAGGTCTGTGTTTGTGCGCGCACACACCTGACACGCTGCGTACACTGTGTGTCCACAGGGCGTCTTCATGTTTGTGTCAAACCGCGATGAGTTCGGCCGCCTGGTGTCCTCGTCCAACTTCAACACATCCAGGCTGCATCCAGACATGTGGCAGATATTTGACAATCCTGTGGTGAGACACACAGACACACACACACTCACACACACACACTCACACTCACACACTCACACTCACACACACACACTCACACTCACACTCACACACTCACACACACACACACAGGAAGCTGACGCTCTGAGTGTGTGTGTTCACAGGACTGGAAGGAGAAGTACATCCACGAGAACTACTCCAAGATCTTTGAGGATGAGAGCAGCGTTGTGGAGCAGGTGATCTCACACACAGACACACACACCATCAGATGAAGGTAACAACAACACACATGTCACCACCTGTGTGTGTCTCTCAGCCCTGTCCAGATGTGTACTGGTTTCCAGCGTTCTCAGACAAGATGTGTGACCAGATGGTGGAGACCATGGAGGACTACGGCGAGTGGTCCGGAGGATCGCACAAGGTAACGACACACACGCACACTCTTAATTTGTGTCATGTGACTGCTGCTGTTGTTAGTCCATCATGGCTTCCTGACACACTGAAGATTCTGAGCTTAAATTTGGACACGTGGTGCATTCAGGGGCCGTCAGGACGCTCTCTGCAGCGGCTGTAACTCAGGGGTGTGTGTGTGTGTGTCCATGTGTGTCTGTGTGTCTGTGTGTCCGTGTGTGTGTGTCTGTGTGTGCCTGTGTCCATGTGTGTCTGTGTGTCTGTGTGTGTCTGTGTGTCTGTGTGTGTCTGTGTGTGTCTGTGTGTGTCTGTGTGTGTCCGTGTGTGTCTGTGTGTGCCTGTGTGTGTCTCTGTGTGTCTCTGTGTGTGTCTGTGTGTGTCCGTGTGTGTCTGTCTCTGTGTGTGTCTCTGTGTGCCTGTGTGTGTCTCTGTGTGTCTCTGTGTGTCTGTGTGTGTCCGTGTGTGTCTGTCTCTGTGTGTGTCTCTGTGTGCCTGTGTGTGTCTGTGCCTTGTGTCTGTGTGTGTCTCTGTGTGTCTGTGTGTGTCTCTGTGTGCCTGTGTGTGTCTCTGTGTGTCTGTCTCTGTGTGTCTCTGTGTGTATGTCTCTGTGTGTGTCTCTGTGTGCCTGTGTGTGTCTCTGTGTGTCTGTCTCTGTGTGTGTCTCTGTGTGCCTGTGTGTGTCTGTGCCTTGTGTCTGTGTGTGTCTCTGTGTGTCTCTGTGTGTCTGTCTCTGTGTGTGTCTCTGTGTGCCTGTCTCTGTGTGTGTGTCTGTGTGTGTCTGTCCCTGTGTGCCTGTGTGTGTCTCTGTGTGTCTGTCTCTGTGTGTGTCTCTGTGTGCCTGTGTGTGTCTCTGTGTGTCTGTGTGTGTCTGTGTGTGTCCGTGTGTGTCTGTCTCTGTGTGTGTCTCTGTGTGCCTGTGTGTGTCTGTGCCTTGTGTCTGTGTGTGTCTCTGTGTGTCTGTGTGTGTCTCTGTGTGCCTGTGTGTGTCTCTGTGTGTCTGTGTGTGTCTCTGTGTGTGTGTCTCTGTGTGCCTGTGTGTGTCTCTGTGTGTATGTCTCTGTGTGTGTCTCTGTGTGCCTGTGTGTGTCTCTGTGTGTCTGTCTCTGTGTGTGTCTCTGTGTGTCCGTCCTCAGGACGAGCGTCTGGCCGGTGGGTACGAGAACGTCCCGACCGTGGACATCCACATGAACCAGGTGGGCTTTGAGAAGGAGTGGCTGAAGTTCCTCAAAGAGTACATCGCCCCCGTCACAGAGAAACTCTTCCCAGGGTATTACCCCAAGGTAGGACCCCACCCAGACACCACCCACAGCCCACAGCACAGCACCACCTACACGTGGACAGGATTGTTGGTACCCCTGTTTTAAGGAAAGAAAACCCACAATGGTCCCAAAAACAACTTGAACCTGACAAAAGTAATGATGAATCAGAGTTTCCTGAGGATGAACCGAGGTGAATCAGAAGTCATTTAAACACAAACTGCTGAAACGGGCCTACAATGATGGTACCTGAGGAAAGACTGGAAGTAATCTGACCATGGGACATGTTAACTAAGGGGCGTCCTCTAACCAGCATCACAGGTGTCTTCAGACTGCAGTCAGTCTGTTTAAAGGGCCACAGCTGTCACTACAGTCCCATGGTCCCATGGACCTTAAGTCCTCCCTGGACGTGGTTTTTGGAAGAGACGGATAATTGGAATGGTAACTAAAGAGCCCAGAACAACTTCAAAGACATTAACGGTGAACTCCAAGGTCAAGGTACATCCGTGTCAGATCACACCATCCGGCGCTGTTTGAGTCCATTTTCATTTTTTCTCCCATTTTGTCCCATAGACGTCCATTATAACCACATTGACTGCACAGCCATGGCTGTGGATTGTTGGTGGTTTAACCTGTTGGTAGGAGGGAACATTTGTGATTTTTACAGTTTGACCATATTAAAATCCTGGGGAAATGATGTTTTTTAATTGAAGTTAATTAAAAGGTCTATGCAGAAAAATGATGTATTTTATAAACCGTTAAAGTTAGGGGACGTTTTTGTCCTGAACAACACATAAGGGTAGTGTTTGTGAACAGTCCATGAGGGCTAAAAGAGAGGTACCACAACACCACCTACCGCCGTCACAGCCTGCACCACAGCACCACCAGCCTGCACCACCCCGGTCCCATGTCTCTGTGTCTCTGTCCACAGGCCCACGCCATCATGAACTTTGTGGTGCGATACCGTCCTGATGAGCAGCCGTCTCTGCGGCCGCACCACGACTCCTCCACCTTCACCATCAACATCGCCCTGAACCGTAAGGGCATCGACTACCAGGTACAGACCATGTGATGTCACAGAGGGGGGGGGGCTTCTGCTGTCATTCACATTGTCCACAGTGTGTCTTCATGTGTGTGTGTTCCTGTGTCAGGGTGGAGGCTGCAGGTTCCTGCGTTACAACTGCAGGGTGGAGTCTCCCAGGAAGGGCTGGACCTTCATGCACCCGGGCCGCCTGACGCACTACCACGAAGGCCTGCCCACCACCAGTGGGACCCGATACATCATGGTGTCCTTCGTAGACCCATAACCCCTCCGGCCGTGTGTGTGTCTGTGTGTGTGTGTGTGAGATCTGAAGCCGGCCTCTTCTTCACAGCTGGAGGAGCAGACGTGACCCTTTCAGAATAAGAGTCACTCCATGTTCCCTCATAACTTCAGATGTGGGCCTTTCAAAATAAGAGTCCTCTGTAGACTCGCCGTGCTGCCTTAACTTCAGTCTATGCAAGCAGGTGTGTGTGTGTTCTCCTGCAGGGGGCGCTGTGTGTTTTGTGTTTGGTCACCACGGTTACAGGACCGCAGCTTCAGGGTGATGATGGCGTGGTGGGGGCGAGCTGTCAGGGGGCACTGCAGGCCTTCTATCCTTGTGTCTGGCGGCCTCAGGCTGCTGTGATCTATCTCCTTATTCAAAGAGTCTGAGCAGCCTGAGGCGCCGGCAGCTGTACAGAGCGTTAAGTTATTGTTAATGAGCTGAATAAAGTGTCGGGGTTTTAATTATAAACCGTGTCCCTGTGTGTCCTTCTGTTGTCACATACACTGTACAGACAGGCGGCCTGTGTCCAGGGCGCACGTCCTGACAGGGACACATGTGCAGCTCCTCAAGGAGACGACTGGAGAGGTCCTAGAGGTCAAAGGTCGTCTGGACATCATGAAAACATCTGACTTTCAAAGCCTGCCAGTGATTCAGCATGTTTTTAAATTCATGCTCGGAGGAGACTGAGGAGAACACAGGACGTCTTCAGGTCTTTGAACACCTCCTCACTTTATACAGCGCCTCACAGAAACCCAGAGCCAGACTGTCCGGAGAACCGGACACCAGGGGGACCCTCCTGCTGATCCATAACCTGATCAGAGACATTATTGACCAGTCAGTCCACACACACACACACACACACTGTTTACATCCCGTTCATCTGCGTCACTGTTAGATGAACCTTTTATTCCAGCTCTGTCAGCGGGGCATCGTTTCACCACCAGGGGGCGACAGAGTGCGTCACAGCGCGGACATTTGCTGCTGCTCTCCGACACAAACACACACGAACACAGCAGGACAGAGGACACAGCAGGACAGAGGACACAGCAGGACAGGGACAACTGAGAAGACACGCTGTTGAAATAATCTCTCGTTGCTTTGTGTTGCGCGCTCTGTCTGCTGTAGTCTGGACCTCCGCGGCCACCGTACTGACGTGGTGAGACAACATGGTGCTGGAGAAGAAGTCCTCCGGTGAGTTTCGGCTCTTTATCTTTAAACCTGATCCTGATCCAATCTAAGCTCGTGCTGCGGTGACCGGTGTCCGAGACGAAGCAGCGGACAGGCGGTCTGAGAGGTCTGGGAGCGGCCGGGACCCGGACCCGGACCCGGACCCGGACCCGGCGTGTTTCTGTCCGCTCCGGGTCGCTCGAGGAGACTTTAAGCGGGACTCTGCTCTCATGAACACCGTGTGTGTTACTGATCCGTAGTCTTTATTGATTAGACACGTGCGGAGTTCTGATGAGGAAAACTCTGTCCCTGTGTCTCTGACTCTGTCCCCCGTCCCTCACTCTGTCCCCCTCTCTCTCTGTCTGCAGCTCGGGTGGAGGCTGGTCAGCGGAGGGTCCTGGATGAAGCCACCCGTCAGAGGAGACTGACCCGCCAGCTGGAGGCTCTGGAGAAGGACAACTTCCAGGTAGCCCATGTCTGTCTTTAAATCAGGGACTGTCCTTGTCTTCTGTCTCCGTCCTTTGATGAGGCAGGTGTTGTTGTTTGCAGGACGACCCTCTGTCCTCCCTCCCCCCTGCAGGACCTACTGCCCGTCTTCCTGCCTTCAGTGAGACAGAAGAGCCAGGTGACACAGACACGCTCATGTCCTCCTTAGTCTGGTTCAAGCTGTGGTCCTTAAAGACATGTTCTGTCCCTCTTTGAATCCAGAGAAGAAGAAGAGGAAGACGAGGGGCGACCACTTCAAGCAGCGCTTCAGGAAGAACTTCACCACGCTGCTGGAGGAGGAGGTGAGTCTGACGTCCCCCCCCCCCCTCCTCACGGCGCCGTCAGCTGACCTGTCCTCTCCCCTCTGATTGGTAGAACCTGTCGGAGAAGCCCGAGCCTAACTACCTGTCGGCGGCGGCCCCGCCCTCCTCGCTGCCTCCCCGACACTTCTGCTGTGTGTGTGGGTTTCCTTCACACTACACCTGCACCACCTGTGGGGGGCGGTACTGCTCCAGCAAGTGCCTCTGCACGCACAGAGAGACCAGGTACGGGCGCGCGCTTCCTACCTCTGCCTGTAGAGGGCGGCACTGTTTGACGTGTCCTCCGTGTCTCCTCAGGTGTCTGAAGTGGACGCTCTGACCGGTTACCACGGTGATGGAGCGGCTGGACTCCAGGGTGTCTGCGATTGGCTGTGGTCAGCAGTGATGTCACAGCGGGCTGTTTATGATGTTTGTGATGTTTGTAAATATGTTTGGTTCATAAACAAAATGTAGATCAATAAATTCAGTTTTCACAGGAAGTGAGTGTGTGTGTCTGTGTGTGTGTGTGAGGTAAGTGTGTGTGTCTGTGTGTGTGAGGTGAGGTGAGTGTGTGTGTGTGTCTGTGTGAGGTGAGTGTGTCTGTGTCTGTGTGTGCGAGGTGAGTGTGTGTGTGTGTGTGTCTGTCTGTGTGAGGTGAGTGTGTGTCTGTTTCTGTGTGTGTCTGTCTGTGTGTGTCTGTGTGAGGTGTGTGTGTGTGTCTGTTTCTGTGTGTCTGTCTGTGTGAGGTGTGTGTGTCTGTTTCTGTGTGTCTGTCTGTGTGAGGTGTGTGTGTTTGTGTGAGGTGTGTGTGTGTGTCTGTCTGTGTGTCTGTCTGTGTGAGGTGTGTGTGTTTGTGTGAGGTGAGGTGTGTCTGTGTGTGTCTGTTTCTGTGTGTCTGTCTGTGTGTGTGTCTGTCTGTGTGTCTGTCTGGGGGAGGGTAAAGGTCCAGCTGACACTCTTTTTTTCTTCCTGGTATCCATGGCGACATTATCATAAAAGTGTCAATAATTAATGTGGACTTTTGAGTCTTGTGTGTGTGTGTGTGTGTGTGTGTGTGTGTGTTACGTGGAAAGTTTCTCTCTCACACACACACACAGTGAGGCAGAGCTGCACAGACTTTGTCCCGGCTGCAGGAAGACGGTCGTCCATCCACCGCCGTGAGCAGCCGCAGCTTCGCCGCCGCCGCCTGTGAGTACAGGGCGGGTGTCCCACGGTTCACTGTGAGCGCGGTCATGTGACGGAGGTCAGTCTGAGGGTGACCTCTGACCTCTGAGCGCTCTGTGTGTTTGTGGCTTTAACGTGTTTTATCTTCGTTTGTTCTCTGGTCAGCCTCCTTCCATCATGAAGCCTTCATCACCACCAACCTCTACCTCACTGACAGCAGACACAGGGACTCCCCTCGTCTCCTCTTCATCCACTCCTCCTCATCCTCGTCTGTCTCTGCGGAGTCCTGAGCTGCAGGCAGAGTTTCTGAGAGGTAAGAGCCTCGGAGGATCAGAGCGGGGTCCATCAGGTCTGTCAGGGTCCATCAGGTCTGTCAGGGTCCATCAGGTCTGTCAGGGTCCATCAGGTCTGTCAGGGTCCATCAGGTCTGTCAGGGTCTGTCAGGGTCCATCAGGTCTGTCAGGGTCTGGTCCTCCACGTCAACAGTCACCACAGCGAGGCGTCTTTTTCATCTGTGTCCTTGTCTGTGTCCTCTCAGAGTTTCAGAACAAATCCTGGTCCCGCAGTGACTTCAGTGACTCCAGTGTCTTCTCCTCCCCCTCCTCCCCTCTGCCCTCCCCCTTCAGTCCCTCCCCGTCCTCCTCCCCGTGTAGCTCCGCGTCCTCCTCGCCGTCTCTTTGCCACAATGACAGACAAGGTGAGCTCACGGCGCCCCCTGCTGGACATGAACTGAGTGTCTCTGGACTGAGATCTGATGTCCGATCGCTGTGAAGACTTAATGTTTGTTTGTTCCTGTCCAGCTCGTCTGTCCCTGTCCAGCCCTGAACTCCTCTCAGAGCTGAGGGAGTCCAGGACACGCCCGCTCCGACATGTCCCCGCCCACAAAGGCCGGACCATCATCTTCTCTGGACGGGGACGAGGACAGGTGAGTGAGCTGCGTAGGTTGGACTCACAGCCGCCATGTTTGTGAGGTAATCTGTTCTTCTGGTTCCCAGGCGTCTGGCTCCTCCCCCCCACCCAAGCCAGCCAATCAGAGGAATCCACACTGAGACGATGGACACCCCTGAACCTGGACTTCCTCTGTGGCCGTGGAGATCTGAAGCTGTCCGTCACTAAGCCCCGCCCCCCTGGCTCTGCTCAGACCTGTCCCCTGCTTCCTGCTCGGCCGGTGCGGCTGCTTATAAATAAACCAGTCTCCCTCTGATGGTTTCATTTGTACAAGAAATAAACCTTTGATCAATAATCATTATTGTTTATGAACCAATCTTCAGACGTCATGTTATTGATGATTTTAAGTGAGGATGATGAAGAAGAGGCAGCGCCCAGTTGTTTAGTGTCCTCTGAAGGTCTGATGAGACAAACCTCCATCACTGAGGAGCCCCTGATCAATCAGTGGGCTCATTGATCCTCTGGATAAGTTCTGTTGGTGGAGCCCCTGATCCCTGATCAATCAGTGGGCTCATTGATCCTCTGGATAAGTTCTGTTGGTGGAGCCCCTGAGCCCTGATCAATCAGTGGGTCATTGATCCTCTGGATAAGTTCTGTTGGTGGAGCCCCTGATCCCTGATCAATCAGTGGCTCATTGATCCTCTGGATAAGTTCTGTTGGTGGAGCCCCTGAGCCCTGATCAATCAGTGGGTCATTGATCCTCTGGATAAGTTCTGTTGGTGGAGTCTCTGAGCCCTGATCAATCAGTGGGTCATTGATCCTCTGGATAGGTTCTGTTGGTGGAGCCCCTGAGCCCTGATCAATCAGTGGGTCATTGATCCTCTGGATAGGTTCTGTTGGTGGAGCCCCTGAGCCCTGATCAATCAGTGGGTCATTGATCCTCTGGATAAGTTCTGTTGGTGGAGCCCCTGAGCCCTGATCAATCAGTGGGTCATTGATCCTCTCTGCTCCTCTGGATATTTATTTGGTGGAGTCTCCTGCCAGGCCTGCAGGGGGCGCGCCTCTGCCAACATCCTGGGAATTGAGCAGCACGAACGCAAACCGGAAGTGTCGTTGGCTCATTGTGCGGCGGGGTAGCGGCGGGATAACCGTGTCTGTGCGCTCGCTTGCTTCTTTCGTGGAACCGGGGCAGCTTCAGGTAAAACCGCGGCACGAGCTCTCGGTGTAACGTGTGTTCGCTGCGGGAGTCACCGCGAAATTACGTCAACTGCGACTACGTTAGCAGGCCGGGCTAGCTCCGAGGCTAACTAGCGTCGGCCAGCAGTGTTAGCGGCTAACAGCTAATGGTAGCTTTAGCCGCTTCTTTAGCCGAACAGAAGCTAATATATTTATAATAAATATAAGTTGTTGTTGTTGTTATAAGTGTGACGTGACAGAGGCTGTGTCGTGCTGCTACTCGCTGGGCTAACAGCGATCTATACCAAATACTCAGCTCGTTACCGTGGTGCTCAGACGGTAGGTACGGTGGCCGAGAGGGCTCACTGCACAGCAGCAGATTATAAAACACGTTAGCTGCGAACACACAGAAGAGTCGGACTCACTTTGACTTTAGGGGATTAACCCTTTAACTCTGACCTGAGAGCACATGCAGAGGACACTGGGTGTAGTGTCCGCCGCTTATATCAGAGTGTGTAACTTCTCGTTGGTTCTCCTCAGTGCTAACCCCACGGGGACCTCCTCCACCGCCCCTCGTGTCTTTCCTAACTGTTGTAAACTGTATAATGTGCTTTGTTTTAGTCCAATGGGCGACAGCGATGACGAGTTCGACAGGAGGAGGCGGGACAAGTTCCGGAGAGAAAGGAGCGACATGGAGAGGTCGAGAGAGCGGGAGGAGAGGAGGAGGGACGACTGGCCGGACAGGTCAGGACACTAATGTTTCCTGTGAGGAGGTGACGGTGGAGCCAGCTGTGGAGGTGTCTGACAGCTGTGTGTGTTCAGGGACTGGGAGCGCGGCAGAGAGAGGAGGAGGGACTACGACCGAGGACACAGGGAGAGGTTTTCTCCCCCGAGACACATCAGCCCTCAGCACAAACGCATGAGGAGGGACTGGTGAGACTCCGGGACGCAGCACATGTCCACTTCACAGCTGGCTCCCACATTCACACTGTCTCTTACCAGGGATGACCACCGGGGGGAGCCGTATCGCTATGACCTGCCGTACGGAGGCGGAGGCGGAGCTCCGTTCCCGGGAGGAGGGCCTCAGGGCTGGCATCCAGACTTCCCCCACCTCCACCCACACCATGGAGGGCACCCTCTGCAGGGCAGGTATGTGTCACTCCCCCGTGGTCTCCTGGAGGAGAAGGGTGGTGGTGGCGGTCCTGCACAGTGCGGGGGACACACCGTCACCTCCCCCCTCCTCCCTCCTAGGTGCTGATTGGGAGCTGATGATGAAGACGTCCTGTGTTTCCTTTCTCAGGCTGGGCCTAATGGATCCGGACCTCCCTCCACCTGGTCCTCCCACCATGAGGAGCTTCAAGGTGAGTGGAGCTCTGAGCAGGCGGAGGCCGTGTGTGTTGAGCTGTCAGTGATGGAGTCTGTGATGTGTCTGTCAGGAGTTCCTGCTGAACATGGAGGACAGCGTGGACGAGACTGAGGCCGTGAAGCGCTACAACCAGTACAAACTGGACTTCAGAAGACAGCAGCTGCAGGACTTCTTCCTGCAGCACAAAGACCAGGAGTGGTTCCGCTCCAAGTACCACCCCGATGACATCACCACTAAGAAGACCGAGTCTCTGGCTGCTCTGAAAACCCGCCTGGACGTCTTCCTCTTCCTGCTGGACAGCAGCTGGCTGGACAACGTGTCGCTCGACATGGACCACACCTCTGCCATCATCAAACTCCTGGACGCAGGTAACAGGTGGACGGGTGGGAC
>NW_021144812.1:95800-160800 GCF_900634625.1 Parambassis ranga | reverse complement strand
CATGCCTCCACTCTCTCATGTGTCCCCTCTCTCATGCGTCCCCTCTCTCATGCCTCCACTCTTTCATACGTCCCCTCTCTCATGCCTCCACTCTCTCAAGCGTCCCCTCTCATGTGTCCCCTCTTTCATACGTCCCCTCTCTCAAGCGTCCCCTCTCTCATACGTCCCCTCTCTCATGCGTCCCCTCTCATACGTCCCCTCTCTCATGCGTCCCCTCTCATGTGTCCCCTCTCTCAGCTCAGAGACTGTGAACTGGCTCCGGTGGTGAACAGAGATCTGTGCAGACGTGTTCGTGCCGTTAACGGTCTGACTCACCACAAACCCGTGGTGAGGAACGACATCCGCCTGTCCGCCCGACTCATCCACAGCCTGGACCAAAGGGGGGAGCTGTGGACCGGACAGGTACCAGACACACACACGTACTGACTGATGAAGATACACGCGTCCTCAGAGGAGGAGGTAACGATGTGTGTGTGTGCAGATGGAAACCAACCCCGTCCTGAAGAACATCACAGATTACCTGATCGAGGAGGTGAGTGCTGAGGAGGAGGAGCTAACGGGAGCCTCTGTGGGAAACGGCGAGGAAGCAGGAGACGCCAGAGACTCCTCTGAGGTGACCGTGGAGACAGACGACAAGCTGCTGAAGGTGGGAGGGGCCTGTGGCTGTTTGTACACTCTGTGTGTGTGTGTTGTAATGTGTGTGTGTTGTAATGCGTGTGTGTGTTGTAATGTTTGTGTGTGTTGTAATGTGTGTTGTAATGTTTGTGTGTGTTGTAATGTGTGTTATAATGTGTGTGTGTGTGTGCAGGTGCTGGACAGGCTGCTGCTCTACCTGCGTCTGGTCCACTCTGTAGATTATTATAACTTCTGTGAGTACCCTGCTGAGGACGAGATGCCCCACCGCTGTGGACTCATCCACGTACGAGGACCCCTACCTGTGGCCAAGATCACTGCGACTGAGGGTCAGCACACACACACACACACACACACACACTGGATTACTGACAGGTTCAAATGGCGGCGATGATGTAATGAGCTGTGCTCTGATTGGCAGTGAGCGAGCATCAGAGGATGTGTGAGGAGCGTCTGGCTCCTCTGCTGTCTCCCTCTGAGAGTCTCAGTGACGAAGAGGCTTCCAGACTGGGAAAGAAGGAGCCTGAACAGGAGGTACGTCTGTCTGTCCAGCAGTCCTCTGCCTGTCTCTGTCCTCTGCCTGTCTGTCTGTCTGTCTCTGTCCTCTGCCTGTCTGTCTGTCTGTCCAGCAGTCCTCTGCCTGTCTCTGTCCTCTGCCTGTCTGTCTGTCTGTACAGCAGTCCTCTGCCTGTCTGTCTGTCCGTCCGTCCTCTGCCTGTCCTCTGTCTGTCTGTCCATCCGTCCTCTGTCTGCCTGCCTGTCCTCTGCCTGTCCTCTGCCTGCCTGCCTGTCTGTCCATCCGTCCTCTGCCTGCCTGTCCTCTGCCTGCCTGTCTCTAACGCCTACTGTCCACCCAGGTGGAGAAGTTCCTGTCAGCCAACACTCAGGAGCTCAGCAAAGACAAGTGGCTGTGTCCTCTGAGTGGGAAGAAGTTTAAGGTTCGTCCAGCTGTCCGTGTGTCTGTGTCCAGAGTGTCCTGTTGCCGTAGTAACAGTCCTTGTCTCTGTTGTCCAGGCCCCGGAGTTTGTGCGCAAACACATCCTGAACAAACATGGTGACAAGGTCACCGCCGTCAGACAGGAAGTGGAATTTTTTAACCACTTCCTGCTGGATGCCAAAAGACCCGCTGTACCTGAGAACAAGCCCCTCCCACCGCCAGCACAAGGTTTGACCCCTCCCCTTAACCTGTGTCCTTTTAAAAGATGTTCTGGAGACACTGACCTCTTCTCTCTCTGTCAGTCACTCCACCTGGCATGCCGGGCTTTCCTGGACAGTCACCGCAGCAGCAAAGCCTTCTGGGATATCCTCCAGGAGTCAGACCTCCCATGCCCGCCTTCCCCGGTACGGCACGCTCGCTCTGTACCAGCTGACCGGCCGTTCACGTTTTAATGTGTGTGCATGTGTTTCAGGTGGTGGACCCCACCACCCTGGCGGCCAGTTTGGGGCGGGGCGTGGTAACTACGACAACATGCGTGGTCATTTAGGCGGCGGCGGGTTTTCTGGGAAACAGCGCAACAGCAGGTAGAGCAGCGAGAGAGCGCTGACAGCACGGCAGTGACGACAACATTAACGAGCTCTGTGTGTGTGTGCAGGGGCATGCGAGGGGACCCGCGGTCCATCATCGAGTACAGAGACCTGGACGCCCCCGATGACCTGGACTTCTTCTGAGAACCATGGATGATTTTCTTTTCTTATTTTTTTTTATCCCGTGATTTATATCTTTTGTGTGTGTGTGTGTGTGTGTGTGTGTGTGTGTGTGTGTGTGTGTGTGTGTGTGTGTGTGTGTGTGTGTGTCAACAGGACCAATGTTTCTGTCAGTTATCAGTGATGATGATCAGATTTTTCCAATAAAAGCTCGTACAGGAAGTGCTCCTGGTTCTCCTCTGTGCTCCTGGTTCTCCTGGTTCTCCTCTTTCCTCCTGGTTCTCCTCTGTCCTCCTGGTTCTCCTCTATGCTCATGGTTCTCCTGGTTCTCCTCTGTGCTCATGGTTCTCCTGGTTCTCCTCTGTCCTCCTGGTTCTCCTCTGTGCTCATGGTCCTCCTGGTTCTCCTCTGTGCTCCTGGTTCTCCTCTGTGCTCATGGTCCTCCTGGTTCTCCTCTGTGCTCCTGGTTCTCCTCTGTGCTCATGGTTCTCCTCTGTGCTCATGGTCCTCCTGGTTCTCCTCTGTGCTCCTGGTTCTCCTCTGTGCTCATGGTTCTCCTCTGTGCTCATGGTCCTCCTGGTTCTCCTCTGTGCTCATGGTTCTCCTGGTTCTCTGTCCTCCTGGTTCTCCTCTGTGCTCATGGTTCTCCTCTGTGCTCCTGGTTCTCCTCTGTGCTCATGGTCCTCCTGGTTCTCCTCTGTCCTCATGGTTCTCCTCTGTGCTCATGGTTCTCCTGGTTCTCCTCTGTGCTCCTGGTTCTCCTCTGTCCTCCTGGTCCTTCATGTGGTCCTGGTCCTTCTGTGGGTTCTGGCCTCTGTCTGTGATGTTTCAGGGGTTGACAGTGTTAGAGCCAACACCTGGTCAGTTTACCAGGAACAGACTGAGGTCTGGTTCTATAAGGATCAGTGATGTCACTAGGAGCCACTTCCCAGCATCCTCCACTCTGGTTGGACCCATCAGCCAGCAGCAGCAGAGCCCCTGTAGAGGTAAATGTGAAGACTCCGGCGGCCATGGAGGGAGGACCTCCTGTCCCCATCAGTTCTGATCTGAACGGACCAATCAGGAGCCATTAGCCCATGTGAGGAGTCCTATCTGTGTGTGTACAGAGATACACATCAGAAAAAGAACGAGTGTTTCCTGAGGTGAGCTGTCGCTGGTTCCGTCGGGTTCTGTCTGGACGCTCTCATTCATCCAGGTCCTGGTCATTTCCAAGAGTTCAAATCCAGGCAGCTTCTGAAGAAGCCGCTCGGGGGGCGGTCTTCAAAACAATCCTCGAGTCCAGCTGGCTCAATTTAAGTCAGGATGCAGCAGGTCCCTGCTAGTCCGTCTGGTTCTGGTTCTGCTGGTGTTTTATGGGTTAAATCAGCTCGAGCACATCCGTTTATTAAGATCTGTTTATTAACCGTTTATTAAGATTACGATCTGTTTATTATCCGTTTATTAAGATTAAGATCTGTTTATTATCCGTTTATTAAGATTAAGATCTGTTTATTATCCGTTTATTAAGATTAAGATCTGTTTATTATCCGTTTATTAAGATTAAGATCTGTTTATTATCCGTTTATTAAGATTAAGATCTGTTTGACACGTATCAACCTCAAATTCAACAGCACATACCCAAACACTCATGTGTGTCTGTGTGTGTGTGTCTCCGTGTGTATGTGTCTGTGTGTGTGTGTGTGTGTCTGTGTGTATATGTGTCTCTGTATGTGTGTGTCTGTGTGTGTGTCTATGTGTGTGTGTGTGTGTGTGTCTCCGTGTGTATATGTGTCTCTGTGTGTGTGTGTGTCTGTGTGTATATGTGTCTCTGTGTGTGTGTCTATGTGTGTGTGTGTCTGTGTCTCTGTGTGCGTGTGTGTGTGTGTGTGTCTCTGTATGTGTGCGTGTGTGTGTGTCTCTGTATGTGTGTGTATGTGTATGTCTGTGTGTATATGTGTGTCTCTGTGTGTGTGTCTGTGTGTGTGTGTGTGTGTCTCTGTGTGTCTGTGTGTGTGTGTCTCTGTATGTGTGTGTGTGTCTCTGTATGTGTGTGTGTGTGTCTCTCTATGTGTGTGTGTGTGTCTCTGTATGTGTGTGTGTGTCTCTGTGTGTGTTGAACACATGTTTCCGTGTCCTTGACCAGGGGGCGTGGCCTGGCTGCTGCCTGCGTGTCTCTTAGCTTGTTCGTGTTTGATTTTCAGCGCAGCAGTAAAGTCACGTGTGCTTGTGACGTGTTTTCCTGGTACGTCGGTCTGAACACTCTCGGGACGCTGTGATGAGGCGGGTTCAGTTTGGACCGGGTCGCTCAGCTCTGGACACGCTGCAGCTGGACACCCTGCCGCTGACTCTCCATAAAAGTGCAGTTTTTGGTCAAAGGCGACAAATCAGCGCGCTGCTGACGTCATTTAGAGACGGTTAAAACAGCCAATAGCTGCTTTCCTTACTGAGGAGTTTGGAGCTCTGACATCAGACGGACATGGAGCAGCGCAGCACCGAGCCCGAACAGAACCCCACCGACACGGAGAGAGCGGGTTCTGACCGCGGTCCGTCCAAACAGCAGGTCTGTGCTGAGCTCTGACACACACACAGACACACACAGAGACACACACACACACACAGAGACACATAGACACACACACACACAGAGACACACAGGCACACACACAGAGACAGAGACACACACAGACACACACACATAGAGACACAGAGACACACACACAGACACACACACATAGACATAGACACACACACATAGACACACAGAGACACACACACAGAGACACCGACACTGACACTGTGTGTGTGTCTCTGTGTCTCTCTGTGTGTGTCTCTGTGTGTCTGTGTGTGTCTCTCTGTGTGTGTCTGTGTGTGTGTCTCTGTGTGTCTGTGTGTTCCTGAGTCTGGAAGCTGATTGTGTCTTCGTGCTCAGCACATGGTTTCCATTTCCTGATACTCTGTTCTTGTTTCCCCCACGTAGCGGGGTCAGATGAGGACACAGTCATTAGTCTCGCTCCGGTCCTACGACCCCCCCCCCAGGTCCTGGAATACAGAGTTGGACATAAGCATGTGTTCTCAACAGTATCACCCTAATCTGACCTAATAATGTGTTAGTGTGGTTTCATTGTCCATCAGACAGACACAGGGACAGGGAGGACCTATCAACATGAATGTAATGAACAACAAACACACAACCGTCCTGTTCCCTGCAGCCTGATGTTCATCCATGATGAAGATGACTTGCTACCCTGTACTTCCTGTCCTTGGGTCAGGCCAAGAGGGGCTGGCTTATTTCAAAGTCAGGGCAGCAGCTGCTCAGTCCGAGACAGGAGGAGGTGAGGTCAGGCTAACAGCCAGCTGCAGCTCATGTCCTCGCTGTCTCACAACAAGTTTTAACAAGAGAAGAAGCAGACAGGAAGTAAAGGTGGAGGTAGACGCCTCGGTCTGTGGACGCTGTGACCCACAGCCCTGGAGTAGATATCAGCACTGCTGTAGCATTAAGTGTGCAACAGTAGCAGTGACCTAACCGTCCCTGTCTGTTACCACAGAAACATGGAGGCAGAGGCAGACCGCGAAGTGAGGACTGTGGGAAAACCTTCTCCACATCATCACACCTGAAGCGCCACCAGGTCCTTCACACGGACCAGAAACCGCACGGCTGCAACCAGTGTGGGAAACGCTTTTCCAGGGCTGATAATCTGAAGGACCACCGACTCCGCCACCTAGGACAGAGCCGCCACATCTGCGACCAGTGTGGGAACTCCTTCAGCACATCACAGACCCTCAAGAGGCACCTGTTCCTTCACACAGGAGAGAAACCGCACATCTGCGACCAGTGTGGGAAGAGTTTTGCCAAAAAGCATTTGCTGACTGTTCGTAAGCAGACTCACAGTCAGCAGACGTTTTCATGTGAGGTGTGTGGGAAGACCTTCAGCAGGACCCGGACCCTGAAAGAACACATGCAGGTTCATACTGAAGACAAACAGATCAGGTGCCATCTGTGCGGTCAGACCCTCACTCGACTAAGTTCCCTCAGAAAACATATGCGGATTCACACCAGAGAGAAGCCGTACAGCTGTGACCTGTGTGGGTGGAGATTTGGGCAGAAATATACCCTGGACCAACACCAGAGAATTCACACTGGGGAAAGACCATACACGTGTGACCAGTGTGGGAAAGGTTTCAGTGCTAATACTGGTCTGGTGCTTCACAGACGGATTCACACAGGAGAGAGACCGTACGAGTGCAGACACTGTGGGAAGTCCTTCAGCTCTCAAACGTCTCTCCTGTGCCACCAGAGAACCCACACAGGGGAGAGGCCGTACTGGTGTGAGGACTGTGGGAAAACCTTCAGGTCTGCAGGCGAGCTCGGAACCCATCGCAGAATCCACACAGGGGAGAGGCCGTACTGGTGTGAGGACTGTGGGAAAACCTTCAAGTCTGCAAGTGAGCTCGGAACCCATCAGAGACGTCATCCAAAGAAAAAGTGTCCAGCTGTGAGCAGAGAGGAAGCCCAGACACATGAAGAGGATCCAGCATGCAGCAGGACACGTGACTGACTGTGAGGGACTCCCCGACTAAAGAAAACACAGTGAGGGACAAACGGGATCTTTAGTCTGAGACGGGTCCAGTCAGACCTGCTAACAAAGAGTAAACATGACGTGAGCGGTGCTGCTGAAGGACCCACTGGATCCAGCATGTGTGCACAGACCCTTATCTGGATCACTGCCCCGCCCACTGTGGACGGAGCCTGCTGTGTTTTGGAGAGTGTCGCCACCCTGGAGGAGAGCAGGAGGAGTGTGTTCTCCTATAATCCAAAGCTAACGTGTGTCAGCGTGTGTGAGGGTTTTTCACATCACTGCAGGTTTTAACCACGTTTATGTATCCATCATTACTGTGTGTTGATCCTGTATGTTACTGATACATATGATCGCTGCTTATGCTGTAGTAGAAAGCAGCGATCACCCATCAGAGCTATAAAAGTGACCATAAATAATAATGAACCATGAAATATGAAGCTTTATTTGATGAAATAACCTTTATGTGTGAAGCAGGTCAAACTGTCACCAAGTTCTTTACGGATAATGAAAGCTGAAACACAAACATATGATATACATGATGTAACCGGCTCAATAAAAGCAGACAAACTTAGAAGACTTAGGGTCCTGGGCTGGTGAGGTTTTGAAAAACCGCTCTGATCTCAGTGTGGTTGTTCCAAAGAGTCAGGGCCCCTGTAGAAAGGCCTGGTCCCCCTTGTACGTGATGAAGGATGCTGCAGGTGTTGAATGGTCGTTGGGTTTCTGCCCTCAGAAGCATCCATGGTCACATGATGTGACTGAGCGACTGGTCGTGGTATCTGTGGTGTTATTGTTGTGTATCTGTGGTGTTGTTGTTGTGTATCTGTGGTGTTATTGTTGTGTATCTGTGGTGTTATTGTTGTGTATCTGTGGTGTTGTTGTTGTGTATCTGTGGTGTTGTTGTTGTGTATCTGTGGTGTTATTGTTGTGTATCTGTGGTGTTGTTGTTGTGTATCTGTGGTGTTATTGTTGTGTATCTGTGTGTGTTGTTGTTGTGTATCTGTGGTGTTGTTGTTGTGTATCTGTTGTGTTATTGTTGTTGTGTATCTGTTGTGTTATTGTTGTTGTGTATCTGTGGTGTTATTGTTGTGTATCTGTGTGTGTTATTGTTGTGTATCTGTGGTGTTATTGTTGTGTATCTGTGTGTGTTGTTGTGTATCTGTGTGTGTTGTTGTTGTGTATCTGTGGTGTTGTTGTTGTGTATCTGTTGTGTTGTTGTTATGTATCTGTTGTGTTGTTGTTATGTATCTGTTGTGTTGTTGTTATGTATCTGTTGTGTTATTGTTGTTGTTGTGTATCTGTTGTGTTGTTGTTGTGTATCTGTTGTGTTGTTGTTGTTGTTGTGTATCTGTTGTGGTGTTGTTGTGTATCTGTTGTGTTATTGTTGTTGTTGTGTATCTGTTGTGTTGTTGTTGTCTCCTCTTGGGGATCGGTGAAGCATCAATCCGTCTGCAGTGCGATGTCAGTGTGTTATGTTGTGTAGAAGAACAGTGTTCATGTACTGATCGGTTGGGTTCCCAGCATGCTTTTCTTGGTTCTTCCCAGAACTAAGGAGGTGTTTAGTTCCAGAGTGGAAGAGCCAGATCAGAAGGACCTGGGTTGTCCTCAGTTGAACTGGCTATGTACGCAGAAACAAGTCAGGATGATAGGAAGCAGATGTGGGAATGAACACAATGCCAGAACTAGTTGCCAAACTTGGACACCCTCTTTAGCACACACACACACGCACAAAGACACAGGCAGGCTTGGATAAAAAAGATCTTCAGTTTGAGGTTCGGGGGCTTTCATCTGAAATTGCTGGCTGATACGTGTCAACAATTGATCTAGATAAGATAAGATAAGATAAGATAAGATAAGATAAGATAAGATAAGATGACTTTATTAATCCCGAAGGAAATTCTTGTGCCAGAGGTATCAAGTCACATTAAATGCAGTTAAGTACAGAGTATAAGTGTCACTATAATCCAAAAAAAGAGTACAGTACGCAGTATGAGCACAATATATGATACATGGATACAAATATGGAGATGTAAGGTGCTAAGTAAACATGATAAAGACCAGTGGAGGGAATGACAGTGATGCCTGACATGATTATCTAGCGCTTCTCCCTACAGAAAGGGGAGGAGTTATACAGTCTGATGGCCTCTGGCAGGAAGGACCTCCTGTGGCGTTCTGTGCTGCTCCTCGTAGTCTCAGTCTACCGCTGAATGTGCTCCTGTAGGACAGCAGTGTGTCCTGCAGGGGGTGAGACGTGTTGTTACGAATACTGAGGAGTTTCCTCAGCATCCTCCTCTCCGTCACCTCCACCACAGACTCCAGCTCCACTCCCAGCACTGAGCCAGCCTTCCTAATGAGCTTGTTGAGTCTGTTGGTGTCGGCCGTCTTCATCCTGCTGCCCCAGCACACTACAGCGTAGAAGATGACGCTGGAGACCACCGAGTGGTAAAACAAAATCTGAATAAATCCCGCTGACTCCTGACTCCTGACTTTTTGTTCGGCTCTAATTGTCAACTGCACTGGTCATGTTGCACTGAATCAGTCTCCATGGTAACG
Source organism: Parambassis ranga (assembly GCF_900634625.1). Lineage (NCBI taxonomy): Eukaryota > Metazoa > Chordata > Actinopteri > Ambassidae > Parambassis > Parambassis ranga. Next base: position 151,417 of record NW_021144812.1, on the reverse strand, counting down.
GTAAGGTGATGCTGCATCAGGGCAGGACTCCTCCAGGACGACAGCTACATCAGGTGTGCTATCAGGGAGTGACGAGGTGTCAGAACGAACCTGCTTATTATTCTGAATCATCAGAATATGGAGACATCATCCTAACCCCACGTTGTCTCCTGTCCACCCAGAGTGACCCCTGATGGGGGGGGGTGTCATAAAGTCAATCAACCTGATTGATCAGCCATCAGAGGAGTTGGATCAATAGAGCTACTTCTGATGCTGATGTCCGCTGATTGATCCTGGACATGAACTCTGCCTGCAGAGGAGACAAACACAGAGACAGGAGACAGACAGTGACAGTGAGTGATCTCTCCCTCTGTGAACCCCACACCAGTATGGTCCTGCTGTGATTGGCTGATACAGGCCGCCTTCCTCTGACCTCTGACCTGTATCTGCAGCACTGACCTCTGACTTTGAGCTTCACTTGTTTCTTCATCCACATGCGTCCCTCCCTGTAGACGGTGCAGGTGTAGATCTGGTTGTCTTGATATGTGGGCCGTCTCAGGGTCAGACTGAGGTCTCCAGTCCTCAGCAGGTCTTCATTCATCTCTGTTCTGTTTCTGTAAACCCGGTCCTGGTCAGAGCCGTTCTTATACACATGGACCTTTCTACTAAAACTGTCCTTCCAGTCCACTCTCCAGGACTGGACTCCAGTCCAGTCTTCAGTGTCTCCAGGCAGGCCAGCGGTGGTTTTAAATGGCAGCTGGACAGACTCCACCCCTGAGTCTACCTCCACCTGGGGGACTGAGAGATCAGACTGATGTGAATCCTTCAGCAATGACATAATAAACAATCACAGAAATGATGTAGTTAGGTCCAGAAGTGTTTTGCTCCGCTGAGCTCCCAGATAGGGGGTGACTGCTGATTCCAGCCTAGGTCTCTGTGTGTGTGCTGACCTCTGACCTGTGACCTGTATCTGCAGCACTGACCTCTGACCTGTGACCTGTATCTGCAGCACTGACCTCTGACCTGTGACCTGTATCTGCAGCACTGACCTCTGACCTGTATCTGCAGCACTGACCTCTGACCTCTGACCTGTATCTGCAGCACTGACCTCTGACCTGTGACCTGTATCTGCAGCACTGACCTCTGACCTGTGACCTGTATCTGCAGCACTGACCTCTGACCTGTGACCTGTATCTGCAGCACTGACCTCTGACCTGTGACCTGTATCTGCAGCACTGACCTCTGACCTGTGACCTGTATCTGCAGCACTGACCTCTGACCTGTGACCTGTATCTGCAGCACTGACCTCTGACGTTAAGCTTCACTTGTTCTCTCATCAGGATCTTTCCGTCCCTGCTGTAGACGGTGCAGGTGTAGATGTGGTTGTCCCAGTATGTGGGGTGTTTCAGGGTCAGACTGAGGTCTCCAGTCCTCAGCAGGTCTTCATTCATCTCTGTTCTGTTTCTGTAAAAGCTGAACTGGTCTTCAGGTCGGTCAGAGCCGTCCTCATACAGGTGGACTGTCCTGTCTGCACTGTCCCTCCACTCCACCTTAGTGTCTTCAGGCAGGGCAGCTGTGGTTCTACAGGGCAGCTGCACACGGCTCTTGCCCTGCTCCACCTCCACCTGGGGGACTGAGAGACAACACAGACCAACATGAGCTGCACAGACAGCAGCACCGAGCATGTTCTGTGACTTTATGAAATATTAGCAGTGAAAACATGTTGGACTGGTTCCAGTCTGAAATATGTCCCATGGATCCATTGGACAGAGACACAGCTGTCTGATCAGTGTAGAGAAAGTGAGTCCTCCTGTAGGTGGACCTGGTTATTTATTGTGATCTGATAATAATTCACTGACCTTTTGTCTGTCACAGTTTCAGCTAATGAATCTGCAGTAATGATGATTAGTGTGAGTCCCTGTATGGACATTAGGCATTTGCTGATGTCTGCTGACCTCTGACCTGTACCCAGAGCACTGACCTCTGACCTGTACCCACAGCACTGACCTGTGACCTGTACCCACAGCACTGACCTCTGACCTGTACCCAGAGCACTGACCTCTGACCTGTACCCACAGCACTGACCTCTGACCTGTACCCACAGCACTGACCTCTGACCTGTACCCACAGCACTGACCTCTGACCTGTCAGAGTTGGGGTACCAACTTAAATGTTACTCCTGCAGAGCTGGACCGCTTTGTCAACAACACTGCAGACACACTACACTCAGTCTTAAACAGGGTTGCTCCACTGAAGAAGAAGAAAACTACAAACCAGAAGAGGCTAGCTCCGTGGTACAACTCAAACATCCGATCACTGAAACGGATTACACGTAGGATGGAGAGGATGTGGCAGTCCTCTAAATCAGATGACTCCCGGAGGATCTGGAGAGACAGTCTGCTGACGTATAAGAAGGCCCTTCGTAAAGCCAGGACAGCCTACTATTCATCACTAATAGAAGAAAACAAGAACAACCCGCGCTTTCTCTTTAACGCCGTGGCCAGGCTGACAAAGAGCCACAGCTCTGTGGAGCCTCGCATTCCTGCAGCTCTTAGTAGTGAAGACTTCATGAGCTTCTTCACTGATAAATCACCACTATTAGAGGACAAATCAACCACAATCTCTCTGTGACCGCTGAGGATACACCGCCACTTCTGGAAACGGATCCTGATCTAACTCTGGACTGCTTCGCGCCCATCGGCCTCCCTGAGCTGACCACCAGCATCAGCAAGTCTAAACCTACTACCTGTCTTCTGGATCCGATCCCATCACGGCTCCTCAAAGATGCTATTCCTCTGATCGGAGACTCTATATTAGGACAGATCAACTTGTCTCTGGAAACAGGATATGTACCACAGGCTTTTAAAACTGCTGTGATCATTCCGATACTTAAAAAACCTTCACTGGACCCGGACGTCCTAGGAAACTACAGACCGATCTCCAACCTCACCTTTATCTCCAAACTACTTGAAAGAGCTGTTGTAAGTCAGCTAAACGACCACCTGCGTAGGAACAGTCTGTTTGATGCTTTCCAGTCTGGTTTCAGAGCCCATCACAGCACAGAAACAGCACTGCTTAAAGTCACCAATGACCTCCTCATGGCATCGGACCGGGGTCTCGTCTCTGTACTCGTTCTACTGGATCTCAGTGCTGCCTTCGACACCGTAGACCATCGCATCCTGCTACACAGATTGGAACACGAGATCAGGATTACAGGAACAGCACTGCGCTGGTTTAAATCATATTTATCTGACAGATTTCATTTTGTTCACACTAACGATGTGTCTTCCACAGGTACAAGGGTTAACCACGGTGTTCCACAGGGTTCTGTGCTCGGACCGATCCTGTTCACCCTCTACATGCTCCCTCTAGGATACATCATCCAGAAGCACGGCATAAACTTTCATTGTTATGCTGATGATACCCAGCTGTATTTATCCATGAAGCCTGAAGAAACGGAGCCGCTAGTCAGACTACAGGCGTGTCTAAAGGACATAAAGGACTGGATGTCCTCCAACTTTTTACTATTAAACTCGGACAAGACTGAGGTCATTGTTTTTGGACCGAAACATCTCAGAACTAGTTTATCAGATAATACTTTCTCCCTGGATGGAATTACTCTGGCCTCCAGTACGACTGTGAGGAACCTTGGAGTCATCTTTGACCAAGACATGTCGTTTGTCTCTCATATTAAGCAGGTCTCCAGGACCGCTTTCTTTCACCTGCGTAATATTACTAAGATCAGGAGCATCCTCCCTCAGAGTGATGCTGAAAAGCTCATCCATGCTTTTGTCACTTCAAGACTGGACTACTGCAACTCTTTATTGTCAGGATGTCCACATTACACCATCAACAGTCTGCAGCTGATCCAGAACGCAGCAGCTAGAGTTCTGACAGGAAGCAGCCAAAGGGATCATATCTCTCCTGTCCTAGCGTCTCTTCACTGGCTCCCAGTGGACTCAAGAATACACTTCAAGATCCTTCTTCTAACCTACAAGGCTCTTCATGGACTTGCTCCATTGTATCTGCAGGACCTGATTGTACCATATGTTCCTAATAGGACACTCAGATCTCTGAGTGCAGGTTTACTAGTAGTTCCTAGGATTCATAGAAGTAGAATGGGAGGACGAGCTTTCAGCTATCAGGCACCGCTATTATGGAACCAGTTACCAATCTGGGTCCGAGAGGCAGACACTGCCTCCACCTTTAAGACTAGACTTAAAACTTTTCTGTTTAGTAAGGCGTACAGTTAGCCTTAGACCTAGTGTGTAGCACAGCTATGCTGCTCTAGGCCTACGTTGTCGGGGGGCACAAACATGATCCACTGAGCAGTTTCCCTCTCACCCTCTAACCTCTCCTTTTCTCTCCTTAGTCTGGCTCACACTGGTCTCAAGACCTGGATGATGACCTGCAGTCCGGCCCGTGAAGTCTCTCTTGCTCTACGTTGTCGGGGGGCACAAACACGATCCTCTGAACACCCTCTGACCTCTCCTCCACTCTCCTTAGTCTGGATCATACTGGGTAATATCGTCTCATAATCTGTGTTAACTGTCTTCCTTGTAGTTCTGTGCCTCGCTCTCGCTCTCTCTCTTTGCAGGTCTCAGACCTGCATACTGACCTGCAGTCTCTCCTGTGCTCATCGACTTCACTAGCCCCTGCTGCTCATCTTTACTATCAAATGACTATTCCTACTTATGGACCGACGATATATATAGATATCATTACAATATAATCACTGTTTCATCTTGCTGTCATGTTTGCTCTGTACTGTATCATGTTTGTATCATGTTTGCTCCTCTCTCTCTCTCTCTCTCTCTCTCTCTCTCCTTCATCCTCTCTCTCTCTCTCTCTCTCTCTCTCTCCTCTCTCTCTCTCTCCTCTCTCTCTCTCTCTCTCTCTTTCTCCTTCATCCTCTCTCTCTCTCTCTCTCTCTCTCTCCCTCATCCTCTCTGACTAGCAGCAGCACTGGTTCCCCCTTAAGCTGACGGGTCCTGCTCAAGGTTTCTTCCTCTTAAAGGGAGTGTTTCCTTGCCACAGTGCTCTTAGGGGGGTTCCTGTGAAGCGCTTTGAGACAATGTCTGATTGTAATATGCGCTATATAAATAAAACTGAATTGAATTGAATTGACCTGTACCCACAGCACTGACCTCTGACCTGTACCCAGAGCACTGACCTCTGACCTGTACCCACAGCACTGACCTGTGACCTGTACCCACAGCACTGACCTCTGACCTGTACCCACAGCACTGACCTCTGACCTCTGACCTGTACCCAGAGCACTGACCTCTGACCTGTACCCACAGCACTGACCTCTGACTTCTTCTTTGACTTTGAGATCTATTTTCTTCTCCATCAGGATGTCTCCATCTCTGTTGTAGACGGTGCAGGTGTAGATGTGGTTGTCTCTGTCTGTGGGCCGTCTCAGGGTCAGACTGAGGTCTCCAGTCCTCAGCAGGTCTTCATTCATCTGTGTTCTGTTTCTGTAAACCTGGTCCTGGTCTACAGGTCGGTCAGAGCCGTTCTTATACACATGGACCTTTCTACTAAAACTGTCCTTCCAGTCCACCTTTTCCACATTTTCAGGCAGGAAGCCTTTGGTTTTACAGGGCAGCTGGACAGACTCCACCCCTGAGTCCACCTCCACCTGGGGGACTGAGAGAATTCAGGGCATCAGCATTAACAGCAGCACTGACTCTACTTTCTAAACATGTGGCTGGTTGTAGATGTGAAGTATGATCACATCTCTGATATGAAGAGTAATGAACCAACTGCTCCATCTAGTGGTTCAGAATCGTATTACACAAGGCTGTAATCTGCAGCTAGTGGTCTAGCTACTACCAGTCTACTGGTCACACTGGTCTGATTGATCCTCACAGGGTCCAGCTCTGTCCTACCTTTACTTGTATGAGGGGGCGGAGTCAGGGCTGCTTTTATTTTGAAATCTTTGTACATTAATCACAAATTGTACAAATCAAATCATTTCGAGGACACATCACACACACTGAACATACCTTTGGTGTGGAGTCTCCACAAATACACACCAAGAACCACAATGACAACAACAGCAACAGCCAGGACTGCTGAGACAAGCGTGGTCCCCAGAGGGACAGGGTGCTGTTCTGTGGGTTAGAAACAGAATGAGCTGCGTGTGAACTCCTTCACTGCACAAACAGGATGAGCTCCATCTGATCAGGTACTGATCCCTGTGGGGACACCGACCACCTGATCTCTGCTGCAGCCTCTAATGCTGGACGTGAACTACAGCTCTCCTGTCACTGACCTTTGACCCGTATCTACATGATGCTTCTGGTTTCTGTGCTGACCTTTGACCTCCAGCCGTACGTCTGTGTGTCTTGTCTCTTCTCCATCCACAGAGATGGTGCAGGTGTAGCCGCCTCTGTCAGTAGGACCTGGTTTTCTCAGAGTCAGGCTGAAGTCTCCAGTCTGTGTAGAGTCAGGGTTCATGGACGTCCGGCCTCTGTAGGCCTGGTTCTGGTCTGTCGGTTCATCCTCTTCTTGCTGACGCTGGTGGACGGTTGAAGCCCTGAGGTCACAGCGAGTCCAGACCACTGTGGAGGGTCCAGATACAAAAGGGATGTGGCAGGGCAGCAGGACGGACTCCGCCCCCTCGTCCACCGTCACAGTGAAGTTCTGTCTGTGAACTGTGAGGACACAGAGACGGAGACATGAACCAGCTGACCTGTGTCTGCAGCACTGACCTCTGCACATGTGAGAGCAGCTGTGTGTGTCTGACCTTTGACCTGCAGCTCTACATCTGCCAGTCTTCGTTCTTTTCCAGACGCTTCGATGGTGCAGGTGTAGGTTCCACTGTCGGAGAGGCGGGGCTTCCCCAGAGTCAGGCTGAGGTCTCCAGTCCTCAGAGCATCCGTCTTCATGGATGTTCGGCCTTTGTACCCCTGGTTTTGGTCTGCTAGGTCATCACCAGCCTGGACACGCTGGTGGACGGTGGGATTAATAAAGTCATAGAGGGCCCACACCACTCTGGGGTTCTGAGGTACAGAGGAGTCCTGGCAGGGCAGCAGCACTGACTCCGCCCCCTCATACACCTCCACAGTCATGACAGAGGACGCTGTGAGGACACAGAGACAGACACAGTGAATTCTCTTTGATAGAATGTCCTCACGTCTTTCAGCAGAAGACTTCCTGGTTGCTGTCTTATTACACAGAACTAAGTGTTATTATTCCTTCGCTAACGTTAATTATCTTTGATGATGTGAATAACAGCTGATGACACACTGATGACATCATAAAACCTGCTCTAACCCTCATCCAGACTCTGCAGTCCTCTGTCGATCAAAGATCTTGTATTAACAGTGAGAGCTCTCACTCCTCTGATCACTGAAGTGTGAACAAACACAAGTGATCAGCACAGAGTGGGACATCTGTGTCTGAAGATCTTTGTATCAGCTGAGTTGTGCATGCTTTTTTTTACACAGTGTATTGTGTTGTGCGTCCTGATTGATTGACAGTGGTCCACAGCCAGTCTCCTGCCTGCCGTGTCTCCTGTACAGGGCTGAAAACAGGCTTTGATCTTTGCTTTCATTTTACACTGGGCTGATTCTTCTACTGTTTGAACTCTGACAGTGTTTAAACAGAGAAGAGTGAAAGCGTCCATGCCTCTGAGAAAGGTGTGCAGGTGTGTGGTGAGGGGTTTACAGCCTTAAGAAAAACACTTTAAACCCGTCAGTGAGTGAAACAGGAAGGACGGTGTGAGCTGTAGTTCAGGTGAAGGATCAGCAGCGACTGTGGTCTCAGACAAACGGGGTGTTCTGGATCAGACCGCAGAGACCCGCTGATCAGAAAGCAGCAGTGAGGGTGAGGAAGTAGGTCTTACCGTGCAGGAGGACCACACACAGCACCAGCACCTCCATCTTCGGCAGCTCTCACCCAACCAGACCGACAGCTGCACATACAGGAAGTCTCACAGCAGAGGAAGACGCACACAAACTGACAGGACGGACCAATCACAGCCCTGCACAGTGGCAAACACTCAGAGAACTTCCTGTTCATCCAGTCTGCAGTCTGAGAGAGGGGGCGGGTCTGACCTGTCGCTATGACAACATGTTATCTTAACAGGTGTGTCTGGAGCCATCGTAGTGAGTCTTTGTGTTAGTTGTGTTGTTTATGTTAGTGAGTCATTGTGATGTTATCATGCTGCTGACATTTCTGTTCCAGGCTCACTCTGTCCACACCTGACACCAGGGTCCAGACTGACCCGAGTCCTCACAGCGTCCTCAGTGTCCTCACAGCGTCCTCAGTGTCCTCACAGCGTCCTCACAGCGTCCTCAGTGTCCTCACAGCGTCCTCACAGGATCCTCACAATGTCCTCACAGCGTCCTCAGTGTCCTCACAGCGTCCTCAGTGTCCTCACAGCGTCTTCACAGCGTCCTCAGTGTCCTCACAGCGTCCTCACAGGATCCTCACAATGTCCTCACAGCGTCCTCAGTGTCCTCACAGCGTCCTCACAGGATCCTCACAATGTCCTCACAGCGTCCTCGGTGTCCTCACAGCATCCTCACAGTGTCCTCAGTGTCCTCACAGTGTCCTCACAGCGTCCTCCGTGTCCCCACAGCGTCCTCACAATGTCCTCACAGCATCCTCAGTGTCCTCACAGCGTCCTCACAGGATCCTCACAATGTCCTCACAGCGTCCTCAGTGTCCTCACAGCATCCTCACAGCATCCTCAGTGTCCTCACAGTGTCCTCACAGCGTCCTCAGTGTCCTCAATGTCCTCAGTGTCCTCACAGCATCCTCAGTGTCCTCACAGCGTCCTCAGTGTCCTCACAGCGTCCTCACAGTGTACTCACAGCGTCCTCAGTGTCCTCAATGTCCTCAGTGTCCTCACAGTGTCCCCACAGTGTCCTCAAAGTGTCCTCACAGCATCCTCACAGCGTCCTCAGTGTCCCCACAGTGTCCCCACAGTGTCCTCACAGCATCCTCACAGTGTCCTCACGGTGTCCTCACGGTGTCCACAATGTCCTCACAGCATCCCCACAGCATCCTCAGTGTCCTCGCAGCGTCCTCAGTGTCCTTGCAGCGTCCTTAGTGTCCTCGCAGCGTCCTCACAGCGTCCTCAGTGTCCTCACAGCGTCCTCAGTGTCCTCACAGTGTCCTCACAGCGTCCTCAGTGTCCTCACAGCGTCCTCAGTGTCCTCACAGTCCTCGCTCAGAGACACTGTGTGAAAAAAGTTCCCCTGGTACCTGTGAGTTGAGTTGAACACACTAAACCAGTTTGACAGATACACACTTTTATCAGTACAACACACCCACACAGTTGTTGTCCTGTTGTGTCAGCCAACCTGCAGGTCCCTCACCCCTCTCACCTCTCCCTCACCCCTCTCCCTCACCCCTCACCCCTCTCCCTCACCCCTCTCCCCTCTCCCTCACCCCTCTCCCTCTCACCTCTCCCTCACCCCTCTCCCTCTCACCTCTCCCTCACCCCTCTCACCTCTCCCTCACCCCTCTCACCTCTCCCTCTCCCTCACCCCCCTCACCTCTCCCTCACCTCTCCCTCACCCTCTCCCTCTCACCTCTCCCTCACCCCGCTCCCTCTCACCCCTCTCCCTCTCACCTCTCCCTCTCACCTCTCACCTCTCTCCCTCACCCCTGTCCCTCACCCCTCTCACCTCTCCCTCACCCCTCACCCCTCTCACCTCTCCCTCACCCCTCTCACCTCTCCCTCACCCCTCTCACCTCTCACCTCTCCCTCTCACCTCTCCCTCACCCCTCTCCCTCTCACCTCTCCCTCACCCCTCTCCCTCACCCCTCTCACCTCTCCCTCACCCCTCTCACCTCTCCCTCACCCCTCACCCCTCTCACCTCTCCCTCACCCTCTCACCTCTCCCTCACCCCCTCACCTCCCCCTCTCACCTCTCCCTCACCCCTCTCACCTCCCCCTCTCACCTCTCCCTCACCCCTCTCACCTCTCCCTCACCCCTCTCCCTCACCCCTCTCACCTCTCCCTCACCCCTCTCACCTCTCTATATCATCCTATCATCAGCCTGACCCATGTTGAAGATGATGTCACAGTGCTGGACTTTGTCACACACAGGTCTGTGTCTTCACGCAGAGGACGTCCTGTCTGCCTGCAGGTGAAGCACTGAGGAAACAGGAATCAGAATCAGAATCATGTTTATTGCCATGTAAGTGAAGGGGGTTCACATTACTAGGAATTTGCCTTAGTGATTGGTGCATACAAAGAACATATAATAATTAACATGCAATAAGATAAAAACTAAGATAAAATTAAGTAAATAAACTAAAGTAAGGCTAAATTTACATGACAGACATGGTGTAACAGACATACAATGAACAGAACATAAAATACTGTGCGGATGAAATGGTAAACATAGACCCTTATATGATCGAATGGAACAGTGTAATAATGTAATAATGTAACAGGTACCACATGGATCGGTGAGGTGGTACTCGTGTGCAAGTAGTGCAAGATGGAGTAAACAGTGCAAATAGTCGTCATTGTGCAGTGACTATACTAAAGTGACCTTCTGAAGACAGTGCAGAGCAGTGCATTAATTACAGTTTAACAGTCCAACAGCAGAGGGGAAGAAGCTGTTCTTGTGGCGTGAGGTTCTGGTCCGAATGGACCGTAACCTCCTGCCTGAGGGGAGTGGCTCAAAGAGTCCGTGTCCAGGGTGAGAAGGGTCAGCTGTGATCCGACCTGCACGCCTCAGAGTCCTGGAGACGTACAGGTCCTGGATAGATGGCAGGCTGCAGCCGATCACCTTCTCAGCAGAGCGCACCACACGCTGCAGTCTGTGCCTGTCCCTGGCAGTGGCCCCAGCGTACCACACTGTGATGGAGGAGGTGAGGATGGACTCAATGATGGCCGTGTAGAACTGAACCATCATCCTGGCTGGCACCTTGAGTTTCCTCAGCTGCCGCAGGAAGTACATCCTCTGCTGGGCCTTTTTGATGAGGGAGCTGATGGTGAGCTCCCACTTGAGGTCCTGGGTGATGGTGGTACCCAGGAAGCGGAAAGAGTCCACTGTGGAGATGGGGGTGTCTGTCAGGGTGAGGGGGGGTGATGGAGCTGGCACTTTCCGAAAGTCTACTGTCATCTCCACTGTCTTCTGGGCATTCAGCTCCAGGTTGTTGTCAGCACACCAGGACACCAGACGGTCCACCTCCATCCTGTAGGCAGACTCATCCCCGTCTGAGATGAGTCCAATGAGGGTGGTGTCGTCAGCAAACTTAATCAGCTTGACAGACTGGTGGCTGGAGGTGCAGCAGTTGGTGTACAGGGAGAAGAGCAGAGGGGAAAGTACACAGCCTTGGGGGGTACCGGTGCTGATGGTCCTTGTTTCCGAGACATTCGTCCCCAGCCTCACATGCTGTCTCCTGTCTGTCAGGAGGTCAGTGATCCACCGGCAGAAGGAGTCTGGAACATGCAGCAGGGACAGCTTGTCTTGGAGGAGAGCTGGGCGGATTGTGTTGAAAGCAGAGCTGAAGTCCACAAACAGGATCCTAGCATAGGTTCCCGGGGAGTCCAGATGCTGCAGGATGTAGTGAAGAGCCAGGTTGACAGCATCATCCACAGATCTGTTAGCTCTGTGTTATGATCACTCCGAAGAAGATGAAATTTTAAATTTAGAGGATTTGTTTTTTGAAGAAAAAGTCAGACCAATAATCGTTTTGTTAGTAAATGGTTTGAAAATGGAATTCCTTTGTGACTCAGGAGCATGTAAAACCACAGTTAGATCACTTCCTCCAGGAGCCGCACTAAGCAATGAATCATCATTAGTCAGAGCAGCACAGGGCTCATTGAAACATGTTCCCATTACTGAACCAGTGGAGTTGAGAGACCCTGAGGGAGTAAGATGCAACATGCCACTGTTGTTTTTGCAGGAATGCCCAGTGAACCTTCTAGGCAGAGATGCACTTACTGAACTTCAATTGGCTATCATTCCTACTCCAAACGGAATGCAAATTCGAAGAATGTGTAAAGTTGTTGATGACACATACGTGCTTAGAGGAGCAGGGACACCATATTACTATTATTCATTGGACATTCCAAACAGGCCACCCATGAAAACAGGGCGACACCTGTTAGAAAGAGCCTCTGCAGCAGTGTCACACGTTGAAGATAAGATGTCTGTCTGACAATGTGATTTACTAATCATATAAATGAGCAATACAAAAAGAGGTTGGATAAAGTAACTCCAGCCCGGGTGACATTGACTAATCTGTACATTACAGAAGCCACAGCTGTCGCAGCTGTGGCACTGCCAGAGGAGCTGAAATCTCTTTATCGCGGATGGACTAGCCCTCACGTGTCTCTATGTAAAGCCCATAATGAAAAATGGAAAGATTTGGGTTTTATAGTAAACAGAGGAGAGGCTGCAAGAGATTGGAGGGGTGACTCACAAGGCCGACATTACAGCCCCTCCACAGGCCTCTACAGAGAACCTCTGCAGGTTACCACAGCAGTGCAGGCAGGAGTTCACATGAAATCCAGATTTTCCTGATACATTCTACTCACAGAAAAAGATGAACAGTTACTAGCTGACATCCCTGACAAGCTATGGTCCAAGGGACCCACAGATGTAGGACTAGTAAAAGGAGCCCAACCTGTCGTGATAAGACCAAAAACTGAGTATCGACCCCGAATTAGACAGTATCCATTAAAACCAGATGCTCAGGGAGGAATTAGACCAGTAATACATGATTTACTGGAAGCAGGAGTGATTGTAGAATGTGCAGATTCACCTGTAAATACACCTATATTTCCAGTAAAGAAAACTCATCCATCCACCGGCTGGAGGATGGTACAAGATTTAATAGCTGTAAACAACGCTGTTATTCAAAGAGCACCCTGTGTAGCAGACCCTCACACATTGTTGAATAGTTTAGATCCTGAGGCAACAGTATTCACTGTAGTAGATATAAGCAATGCTTTCTTTTCTATTCCATTACATGTGGACAGTCAGTTTTGGTTTGCCTTCACTTAGGGGAAAAAGGTATACTTATACTAGATTACCTCAGGGTTATTGTGAGAGCCCCACTATTTATTCACAAGCATTGCAGGCCAGTCTATCAACTTTCAACCCTCCAAAAGACAGTCAGATTCTAACCTATGTGGATGATATTCTTGTAGCATCTAAAACAGCTGAACAATGTAAAGAAGACACCATTGCTTTACTATTACATCTAGCAGAAGAAGGTCATAAAGTAAGCAAGAACAAAGTACAACTCTGTAAAACACAGGTTAAATACTTAGGCCATATGCTAAGTGCAGGTGGAAGAACCATCATGGAAGACAGAAAGACAGCTATTTTAAAGGCTCCAAAACCAGTAACAAAGAAACAGATGATGTCATTTTTAGGCCTAACTAATTATTGTCGTGCTTGGGTTCCGTGCTATGCAGAGATGGCAGGCCCATTATCAGATCTCATGTATAAAGAACCGCTAAAAATGACTGATAAATTAACTTGGACACCAGAGGCAGAAAAAGCACTATGTGCTTTAAAACAGGCGTTAGTAAGTACTGCCACTATGGCCCTTCCAGATTACAGCAAGACGTTCATTCAAATGGTTGACTGTAAAGGAAAATATATGACCTCTGTATTGACCCAAAAACATGGTGAAAAATTGAAGCCTGTAGCTTATTTCTCCACCAAACTAGATGCAGTAGCATGCGCACTCCCACACTGTGTACGTGCTGTGGTTGCAGCCTCCATGGCTGTGACTAATAGTGCAGACATAGTGTTGTTCCACCCGCTTGTTTTACGGGTACCACATGCCGTGTCAGCCCTATTACTGCAGACAAAAATAACCTTTTTATCACCTGCTAGACATTTATCCTGCATGACATTACTGCTCTCACAACCACATATAACTATAGAAAGATGCACGGCACTGAACCCAGCCACATAGAGGTATGGTAACGTCAACAGGAAAGCCAGTCACGCATGCACAATTACTAGCAGAACTTTTGAAAGCTGTGCAGTTGCCAAAACAAGTTGCAATATGCAAATGTCCTGCCCATACACAAGGAACAGACATGGTCTCTAGAGGAAACGAGTTAGCAGACCGCACACCGAAAGCAGCTGCATTGAAGGAACTGAAACTCTGTGTGGTTTCAGAAGATCAAATGTCACACGACACTTTAAAAGACCTCGTCACGCCAGGCGATTGGGTCCTAGTTAGAAGCATCAAACGCAAACATTGGCATTCACCTAAGTGGGAAGGTCCATTCCAAGTACTGCTAACCACGGGCACCGCGCTCAAAATAGCGGAAAGATCAACCTGGAGTCATCTCTCACACTGTAAGAAAGTTCTAAATTATCAACCCTCTGTGACGTCATAGGATAGTTGCTTCCCTGAGTAGGCTAGAGGACCTCAATAGGCACCCATAGACTAAAAGGCCAGTTACAAAGGGAGTTATTGATAACAGATCTTAACTGTCTCAACCCTGGTGAAGATTGTACTCTAAGTCTGGTGGGGTGTATAGGAGAGTCCTACAGGCAATATGGAGTTTGGACGACGTCATAAGATTGTGTGTGGGATGTTAGGAGCAGCAGCGGGTGTGGTCCTGGTTTTTCTACTATTAAGGTATGAAGACTCCTTAAATAGTAGAGTGTCAAAAAGAGCTCATCTTGCTTATGATATAGCTACGGATAACCCTTGCAATACTACCACTATAGCTTCTAGCTGGTTCACACAACTATACTTACTGTCATAATGATGAATGATGCTTGGCACAGGAAGAAAAGAAGTGCAAGCATCAGTGCTGATCCGACCTATATTGATGCTATAGGAGTTCCCAGAGGAGTTCCAGATGAATACAAACTAGCTGATCAGGTTGCCGCAGGATTTGAGTCTCTATTGTGTTGGTGGTGTACTATTAATAAAAACGTAGACAGAATCAACTACATCCACTATAACGTGCAGAGATTAGGAAATCAAACTGAAGCAGCACTCACCGCTGTCCATGAGCAATTGTCGGCTACCTCCCTTATGGCCTTCCAGAACAGAATTGCTGTAGACATGCTTCTTGCAAAAGAAGGTGGTGTCTGCACCATTTTCGGGGAACAGTGCTGTACTTTTATTCCTAACAACACAGCAGCTGATGGCAGCCTCACAAAAGCAGTGGAGGGATTGCGTACCCTGAACCAAAAGATGAAGGACCATTCTGGAGTCGACACCACCGTGTGGGACAGATTTGGTGACGTATTTGGCAAATATAGAACGTTAATGACGTCAGTACTGTTATCCATTGCTGTTTTTGCAGCCATTCTCACCTTATGTGGATGTTGTTGTATTCCATGTATTAGAGTATTGTGCGCCAGAATTATCACAACAGCAATTGGACCTGTTCAAGCTAAAGTTGATCAAATGTATGCATTAATCCCTGCAAATGACAACACAGCTGATGACACACAAGAGGCCGAAGCAGATGTGGACGACGACGACGATCCAGAGGAACAGCTCCCAGATCTGTTCCCTTACCCAGAAGATTACAACTGACCTCTGAGTGTACCATTTAAACTGTCTAAATGACTACATAACTGAAAATCAAAAGAAGTGGTTATGCTAAGGATAAATTGATAGAATAAATGCATAAACAGGAGGGAAATGTTGGAGTTATTTTTATTACTTATTACTTGTTTAAGGGTTATACATTTATTCTTATAAAAGTGTTTCTTATTTTCTGTAGACGTGTCATATCATCCATTATCTTATGTAACCAGCTTGCATATAAATAGCTGCTAGACATATACACAAAGGTCACTGTGGGGACAGTGGAGCAACTTTACCAAGAAACGAGAATGACAGGAAGCACACCCACAACGGTTTTGAGAAGGGTGTCAGTGAAGATATGAAAAGAGTGGTTTCGATACTGAACAAGATGTTTCCCTTTCCCCTTAGTAACAATGTTGTAAAAATAGGGCGCTCCTATATTCAATAAAAGGCAGGCGAGCCAGAGAGAGTTTCAGAGTGAGTTTGGAGATTGTAACTGAGCAGTCTCTGGGGTCACTCTCCTTGCAAGTAAAAGATTAAGAAGTTGTCTGTGTCTCTTTTGTGCAGGTTGTGAAACAGTGTTAGGTGCATTAACCTGACACTCTGTAGGCGAACTGCAGGGGGTCCAGGAGGGGGGCTGTGATGGTCTTGAGGTGGGACAGTACCAGGCGCTCAAAGGACTTCATGACTACAGACGTCAGTGCCACAGGTCTGTAGTCATTAAGACCAGTGATCCTTGGTTTCTTGGGAACTGGAACAATGGTGGAGGATTTGAAGCAGGCTGGCACATGGCATGACTCCAGAGAGGTGTTAAAGATGTCTGAGAGCACTGGAGTCAGCTCGTCTGCACAGTGTCTTAGGGAGGAGGGGGACACACCACCAGGTCCAGGAGCCTTGCGGGGGTTCAGTCTCCTGAACAGCCTGTTAACATCCTCCTCCAGGATTGAGAGGGCAGCTGAGGGGGAGGAGGAGGGGGGCAAGGAGGACTCTGATGGGGTATCTTTGATGTGGATGTCCGTGTTGATGGGGTGTGGAGAGGTGTGTGGAGAGGTGTCAGGGCTGGCTGATAGTCCATCAAAGCGGCAGTAGAACTCCTTCAGACTGTTGGCTAATTGCAGGTCGTCAGCTGAGTGGGGGGCTTTGGGCTTGTAGTTGGTGATCTGCCTCAGTCCTTTCCACACAGAGGCAGAGTCGTTAGCAGAGAACTGCTGCTGGATTTTCTCAGAGTACAGTGATTTAGCACTTCTCACCTCCTTGCTAAACCTGTACTTGGCTTGTTTGTAGCAGTCTCTGTCCCCACTTCTGAAAGCAGCCTCCTTCTCTAGCCTCAGCTGTCTGAGTTTAGCTGTGAACCAGGGTTTGTCATTGTTATAACTCACCCTGGTGCGTGTTGGCACAATACTGTCCTCACAGTACTGTATGTATGACGTCACAGTGTCTGTATACATCAAGACTATCAGTGGCAGCCCTGAACACCTCCCAGTCCGCGAAGCTCCTCCACAGCCTGGCTGGTCCACTTTTTAGATGTCCTCACCACAGGTTTGGAGAGCTTCAGCCTCTGTCTGTACGCAGGAATCAGATGGACCATCACGTGGTCAGATAGTCCAAGAGCAGCACGGGGCACTGCGCGATATGCCTCGCTTATTGTGGTGTAACAGTGATCCAGTGTGTTCTCCTCTCTGGTCGGGCATTTGATCAGCTGTTTGTACTTCGGGAGTTCTTTGCTCAGGTTTCCTTTATTAAAGTCACCAAGGACAATAATAAAAAAACTGGTGATAAGTCCACAGGTATGGTAAATCTGATGTTCATGAGCTCTTCTCTGGTGTAAGAGCATGCAGACACACAGTTTGTGCACAAAAACAAACAAAACAGAGCGCACCAAAACACCAGGGCGTCCGTACCCGGCGCCATCTTGATCCAGTACAGAACGGCCTGGCTGTGGGTCCGACCTGGTGGTTACGGTTCTTCATCATCACCTCTTCATGTGTGGTTATGTTCATATGTGTGTATTTGTATGTGCTGGGTTTGAACCACCAAGTGCAGCTATGATCGTGTTTGTTTGATGTTTGATGTACTGCAGCTGTGTGGTTAAAGAATGATCCAGGTCCACACAGAGACCTGCACCCAGCAGCCTTTCACTCCGATCCAGAACACCCTCTGCTGGCTTTGCACTGAAAACAGTTTGGTTACTATGGTAACAGGACTGGCCCATCCACACTGAGCTCAGGTTTCAGGCAGCGAAGGCGTCCTGCATCCTGAAAGGATGAAACCTGGTTGTGTCTGAACACACAGCATGGATCCAGATCAGAGTCTGCAGCTGCACATGTCAATCATCCTGTGACATCACACTATGAGGCTCCTCCTCTCTTCATCCTTCAGCACATGTGATCAGAGTCAAAGATCAAAGATCCATCAACACACTGATCAAACTGATTGATCGGCCATCAGAGGAGTCAGTGGAGCTGCGACAGACAGACAGGCAGAGAGAGAGACAGGCAGAGAGACAGACAGAGAGACAGAGAGACAGGCAGGTAGAGAGACAGACAGAGAGACAGGCAGGCAGAGAGACAGGCAGGCAGGCAGACAGACAGAGAGACAGACAGACAGAGAGACAGGCAGGCAGAGAGGCAGGCAGGCAGACAGAGAGACAGACAGAGAGACAGGCAGACAGACAGGCAGGCAGGCAGGCAGACAGAGAGACAGACAGAGAGACAGGCAGGCAGAGAAACATACAGGCAGGCAGAGAGAGAGACAGAGAGACAGACAGGCAGGCAGAGAGAGAGAGACAGACAGACAGAGAGACAGACAGAGAGACAGGCAGGCAGACAGGCAGAGAGACAGACAGGCAGACAGACAGAGAGACAGGCAGGCAGAGAGACAGGCAGGCAGAGAGACAGGCAGGCAGGCAGACAGACAGAGAGACAGACAGAGAGACAGGCAGGCAGACAGACAGAGAGACAGGCAGGCAGAGAGGCAGGCAGGCAGACAGAGAGACAGACAGAGAGACAGGCAGACAGACAGGCAGGCAGGCAGACAGAGAGACAGACAGAGAGACAGGCAGGCAGACAGACAGAGAGACAGACAGGCAGAGAAACATACAGGCAGGCAGAGAGAGAGACAGACAGAGAGACAGACAGGCAGGCAGAGAGAGAGAGACAGACAGGCAGAGAGACAGACAGAGAGACAGGCAGGCAGACAGACAGGCAGAGAGACAGGCAGAGAGACAGGCAGGCAGACAGACAGACAGACAGGCAGAGAGACAGACAGGCAGACAGACAGACAGACAGGCAGAGAGACAGACAGACAGACAGGCAGAGAGAAAGACAGACAGGCAGAGAGACAGGCAGGTAGAGAGACAGACAGACAGGTAGGCAGAGAGACAGACAGACAGGCAGAGAGACACAGACAGGCAGAGAGACAGACAGGCAGACAGACAGACAGGTAGACAGACAGACAGGCAGAGAGACAGGCAGACAGACAGGTAGGCAGAGAGAGAGAGACAGGCAGGCAGAGAGAAAGACAGACAGGCAGAGAGACAGGCAGGCAGGCAGGTAGAGAGACAGACAGGCAGACAGACAGACAGGCAGATAGACAGAGAGACAGACAGGCAGACAGACAGAGAGACAGGCAGACAGAGAGACAGACAGGCAGGCAGAGAGAGAGGCAGGCAGAGAGACAGGCAGGCAGACAGACAGAGAGACAGGCAGACAGAGAGACAGACAGGCAGGCAGAGAGACAGACAGGCAGAGAAACATACAGGCAGGCAGAGAGAGAGGCAGGCAGAGAGAGAGAGACAGACAGAGGACAGACAGGCAGACAGACAGACAGACCTCTGAATGTGAGCACCACAGTTTTTGCTCTCTGCAGAGTTCCCTCTTTGTATCGTCCACTGTCTCTGTCTGTGGGCCGTCTCAGGGTCAGACTGAGGTCTCTGGTTTTTAGCAGGTCTTCATTCATCTCTGTTCTGTTTCTGTTTCTTGGTCCTGCTTTTGAGATTGGTGGGAGTCCTTCCGATACACGTGGACCTTGCTGCTGTCTCTGTCCCTCCACTCCACACTCCAGGCAGGTCAGCTGTGGTTTTAAATGGCAGCTGCTCAGATCACCCATCAGAGCTGTATATATCCATCCATCCATCCATCCATCTTCCACCGCTTATCCGGGGCCGGGTCGCGGGGGCAGCAGTCTAAGCAGGGACACCCAGACTTCCCTCTCACCAGACACTTCCTCCAGCTCCTCTGGGGGAATCCCGAGGCGTTCCCAGGCCAGCCGAGAGACATAGTCTCTCCACCGTGTCCTGGGTCTTCCCCGGGGCCTCCTCCCAGTGGGACATGCCCAGAACACTTCCCCAGGGAGGCGTCCAGGAGGCATCCGAACCAGATGCCCGAGCCACCTCAGCTGGCTCCTCTCGATGTGGAGGAGCAGCGACTCTACTCCGAGCTCCTCTCGGGTGACTGAGCTTCTCACCCTATCTCTAAGGGAGCGCCCAGCCACCCTTCGAAGGAAACTCATTTCGGCCGCCTGTATTCGCGATCTCATTCTTTCGGTCACTACCCAAAGCTCATGACCATAGGTGAGGGTCGGAACGTAGATTGACCGGTAAATCGAGAGCTTCGCCTTCCGGCTCAGCTCCTTCTTCACCACAACAGACCGGTACAGCGACCGCATTACTGCGGAAGCTGCACCGATCCGTCTGTCAATCTCCCGCTCCATTTTTCCCTCACTCGTGAACGAGACCCCGAGATACACAAACTCCTCCACTTGGGGCAGGAGCTCTCCTCCCACCCAGAGAGGACAAACTACCTTTTTCCGGTCGAGAACCATGGCCTCAGACTTGGAGGTGCTGATTCTCATCCCAGCCGCTTCACACTCGGCTGCAAACCGTCCCAGTGCACACTGGAGGTCCCGGCTCGATGAAGCCAACAGGACAACATCATCTGCAAAAAGCAGAGATGAAATCCTATGGTTCCCGAACCAGATCCCCTCCGGTCCTCGCTGCGCCTAGAAATTCTGTCCATAAAAATTATGAACAGAACCGGTGACAAAGGGCAGCCCTGCCGGAGTCCAACATGCACCGGGAACAGATTAAGATTAAGATTAAGAAACCTTTATTAGTCCCACAATGGGGAAATTGCATTTTTGCAACGGCATACAGACAGCAAGGGATAAGTTAGGAAAAAGATATATACATTATAAAATAGGCTACCAATAAAAGATATACATTATAAACAGTTTACATATTTAACAGTTATTGCACAGGTGAGTGGAGGTAGAAATGGTTTATAAACTGTACATAGTGCATCAAAAACTAAATAGATAATTTATTGTATTGAGTATTGCACCTATCAGAAGTAGAGAAGGTTGAAGCAAGGCGTCTGGACTTGTAGAGTTTTCTAGAAGACGTTTCGCTGCTCATCCAAGCAGCTTCATCAGTTCTAACTGTTTGGTGGGGAAACATGGTTTATATGTGGTTACAGACCTCAGTGGGTGGGTCTGGGTAAAACTTTAAAAAACTTACAAACAATAGCACTAAATGTTTCCATACTTACCTGTGATGTTCTGGCTGACTGGGCCAGGTGTGTCTAACGACTGGCTAACGACTATGAAACTGCCGGAGGGGGACTGGTTGACAGCCCTTTGTTCTTACTGTGAGTCTGTGCAAACTTCCTGGAATGGATGGAATCACTGCATTGTATGTGGTAGAAAGATGATGTCTGAGGCCACCACCTCTGTTAAGGGAAGGTTTTTCCAGCTTAACATAGATGGCTTCCTTGACTCCTCTTTCATACCACCTTTCCTCCCTGTCTAAAATGTGAACATTGTTGTCCTCAAAGGAGTGTCCTTTGTCTTTGAGGTGGAGGTGAACAGCTGAGTCTTGTCCTGAGGAGGTGGTGTAAGAACAAAGGGCTGTCAACCAGTCCCCCTCCGGCAGTTTCATAGTCGTTAGCCAGTCGTTAGACACACCTGGCCCAGTAAGTGTTTATTATACAGTCTGACAGCAGCAGGAAGGAAAGACCTTCTGTATCTCTCCTTCACACACCGAGGGTGGAGCAGTCTGCCACTGAAGCTGCTCTGCAGGGCTGACAGGGTGTCCTGCAGGGGGTGGGACTCATTGTCCAGCATGGATGTTAGTTTTGCCAGGACCCTCCTGTCCCCCACCTCCTGCACTGAGTCCAGAGAGCAGCCCAGGACAGAGCTGGACCTCCTGATGACTCTGTCCAGCTTCTTCCTGTCCCTCTCAGTGATGCTGCTGTTCCAGCAGACCACACCATACATGATGACTGATGCCACCACAGAGTCATAGAAGGTCTTCAGGAGTGCCCCTTTCACTCCTAAAGACCGCAGTCTCCTCAGCAGGTAGAGCCTGCTCTGGCCCTTCCTGTACAGTGCGTCTGTGTTGTGAGTCCAGTCCAGTTTGTTGTTGAGGTGAACACCCAGGTATTTGTAAGAGTCCACCTGCTCAATGTCCATTCCCTGGATGTTCACCGGTAAGGGGGGGGGCTGAGTGTCGTCTGCGAAAGTCCACCACCATCTCCTTGGTTTTCCCTGCATTGGAATCAGGAGGTGGTTTCGCTGACACCAGTCCACAAAGTTCTGTGTCAGTCCTCTGTACTCCGCGTCATCGTCATCTCTGATGAGACCAACAATCGCAGTGTCATCAGAGAACTTCTGCAGCACACAGCCGTCAGTGTTGTGTCTGAAGTCCGACGTGTAGAGGGTGAAGAGGAAGGGGGCCAGGACGGTCCCCTGAGGGGCACCCGTGTTACAGGTGAGCAGGTCAGACACACAGTTCTGGGCTCTCACAAACTGTGGTCGGTTTGTGAGGTAGTCCCTGATCCACTCTGACAGCAGGTGGTCCACCCCTGTCTGCTCCAGTTTGTCCTTCAGGATCGCCGGCTGGATGGTGTTGAAAGCACTGGAAAAATCAAAGAAGGTGATTCTCACAGTGCTGCCGGGCTTCTCCAGGTGAGAAAGAGCTCGGTGTAGCAGGAAGGTGACAGCATCCTCCACTCCAACATTAGGCCTGTAGGCGAACTGCAGTGGATCCATGGAGGAGCCCACTGTGGAGCGGAGGTGTCTCAGGTCTGACTTACTGCCGGCAATCACACAGTGATCATTGACCTCCGGCCTAGGGTGTCCTGGTGCCAGGTGCACCGATGGACAACCTTGTGCTCGAACATGGTGTTCATTATGGACAAACCATGCCCAGCACAGAAGTCCAATAACAAGACACCACTCGGGTTCAGATCGGGGAGGCCGTTCCTCCCAATCACGCCTCTCCAGGTGTTACTGTCACTGCCCACGTGGGCGTTGAAGTCTCCCAGCAAGATGACAGAGTCCCTGGTTGGGGTGCCATCCAGCACCCCTCCCAGAGACTGTAAGAAGGTCAAGTACTCTACACTGCTGTTCGGCGCATACGCCGAAACCACAGTGAGAGACCTCTCCCCAACCCGAAGGCGCAGGGAGGCGACCCTCTGACATACTGGGGAAAACTCCAACACATGGCAGCTAAGCTGTGGGGCTATGAGCAAGCCCACACCAGCACGCCGCCTCTCACCATGGGCAACTCCAGATTAGAAGAGAGTCCAACCCCTCTCAAGGAGTTGGGTTCCAGAACCTGAGCTGTGCGTGGAGGCGAGCCCGACTATATCTAGTCGGTACCACTCGGCCTCCCGCACAAGCTCAGGCTCCTCCACCCCCAGCGAGGTGACATTCCATGTCCCCAGAGCCAGTTTCTGTGTCCAGTGATCAGGTCGCCGAGGCCCCCGCCTTCGACTGCCACCCAATCCACTCTGCACCGGCCCCTTACGGTTCCTCCCACCGGTGGTGGGCCCATGGGAGGTCGGCCCCCACGTCGCTCCTTCGGGCTTTTATATATATATAAAATATATATAATAATGAACCATGAAATATGAAGCTTTATTTGATGAAATAACCTTTATGTGTGAAGCAGGCCAAACTGTCACCAAGACAACACAACACAAACATGTGATATACATGATGTAACCGTGCTCAATGAAAGCAGACAAACGTCTCAGACCTGAGTAGAAGACTTAGTCCTGGGCTGGTGAGGTTTATAAAAACATGTTTTTAAAATGATTTAAGGAGGACGAGGGCCGCTCTGAAGACTGTCTCTAACAGCTACATCAGGTCCGTCTGCATCAGGTGGGTCATCGGTGTGTGACGAGCTGTCAGGATGAACCTGATATGGAGACATCACCCTAACCCCACATTGTCTCCTGTCCACCCCTGATGGGGTCAAACAGTCTGCTCCTCCTGACGGTGAAGGACAGATGTGCTCTCTCCTCCTCATCAGATCTGTCAGGACATTTTCTCTCTGATCATTAATCAAACTGGTTGATCAGCCATCAGAGGATCAGTTGGATCAATAGAGCTTCTGATCCCGATGTCCTCTGATTGATCCTGGACATGAACTCTGCCTGCAGAGGAGACAAACACAGAGACAGTCAGACAGAGACAGACAGACAGAGACAGGAGACAGACAGTCAGACAGAGACAGGAGACAGTCAGACAGAGACAGGAGACAGAGACAGGAGACAGTCAGACAGAGACGGGACACAGTGAGACAAAGACAGAGACAGTCAGACAGAGACAGGAGACAGTCAGACAGAGACAGGACACAGTGAGACAAACACAGAGACAGTTAGACAGAGACGGGAGACAGTCAGACAGAGACAGGAGACAGTCAGACAGAGACAGACAGACAGAGACAGAAGAAGGTCAGACAGAGACAGAAGACAGTCAGACAGAGACAGGAGACAGTCAGACAGAGACGGGACACAGTGAGACAAAGACAGAGACAGTCAGACAGAGACAGGAGACAGTCAGACAGACAGAGATGGGACAGTCAGACAGACAGAGACAGGGGACAGTCAGACAGCCACAGGAGACAGTCAGACAGAGACGGGACACAGTGAGACAAAGACAGAAACAGTCAGACAGAGACAGTCAGACAAAGACAGAGACAGTCAGACAGAGACAGGAGACAGTCAGACAAAGACAGAGACAGACAGACAGAGACAATCAGACAGACAAAGACAGAGACAGTCAGACAGAGACAGTCAGACAGACAGAGATAGTCAGTGACAGTGAGCGATCTCTCCCTCTGTGAACCCCACACCAGTATGGTCCTGCTGTGATTGGCTGATACAGGCCGCCTTCCTCTGACCTCTGACCTGTATCTGCAGCACTGACCTCTGACTTTGAGCTCCACTTGTTTCTTCATCCACATGTCTCCCGCCTTGTTGTAGACGGTGCAGGTGTAGATGTGGTTGTCTCTGTCTGTGGGCCGTCTCAGGGTCAGACTGAGGTCTCCAGTCTTCAGCCGGTCTTTATTAATCTCTGTTCTGTTTCTGTAAAGCCGGTCCTGGTCTTCAGGTCGGTCAGAGCCGTTCTTATACACGTGGACCTTTCTACTAAAACTGTCCTTCCAGTCCACCTTTTCCACATTTTCAGGCAGGAAGCCTTTGGTTTTACATGGCAGCTGGACAGACTCCACCCCTGAGTCCACCTCCACCTGGGGGACTGAGAGATCAGACTGATGTGAATCCTTCAGCAATGACATAATAAACAATCACAGAAATGATGTAGTTAGGTCCAGAAGTGTTTTGCTCCGCTGAGCTCCCAGATAGGGGGTGACTGCTGATTCCAGCCTAGGTCTCTGTGTGTGTGCTGACCTCTGACCTGTGACCTGTATCTGCAGCACTGACCTCTGACCTGTGACCTGTATCTGCAGCACTGACCTCTGACGTTAAGCTTCACTTGTTCTCTCATCAGGATCTTTCCGTCCCTGCTGTAGGCGGTGCAGGTGTAGGTGTGGTTGTCCCAGTATGTGGGGTGTCTCAGGGTCAGACTGAGGTCTCCAGTCCTCAGCAGGTCTTTATTCATCTTTGTTCTCTTTCTGTAAAAGCTGAACTGGTCTTCAGGTCGGTCAGAGCCGTCCTCATACAGGTGGACTGTCCTGTCTGCACTGTCCCTCCACTCCACCTTAGTGTCTTCAGGCAGGGCAGCTGTGGTTCTACAGGGCAGCTGCACACGGCTCTTGCCCTGCTCCACCTCCACCTGGGGGACTGAGAGACAACACAGACCAACATGAGCTGCACAGACAGCAGCACTGAGCTGCTCATAATGGTCTTTAACGTGTGACTGACGTCAGCACTGACCTCTGACTCTGAGCTTCACTTGTTTCTCCATCAGGAGTCCATCAGGACTGCCCTCCTTGTTGCAGACGGTGCAGGTGTAGGTGTCTGTGTCTCCATCTGTGGGGCGTCTCAGGGTCAGACTGAGGTCTCCAGTCCTCAGCAGGTCTTTATTCATCTTTGTTCTGTTTCTGTAAACCTGGTCCTGGTCTTCAGGTCGGTCAGAGCCGTTCTCGTACAGGTGGACCCTCCTGTTTCTACTGTCCATCCACTCCACCTTAGTGTCTTCAGGCAGGTCAGCTGTGGTTTTACAGGGCAGCTGGACAGACCCCACCCCTGCGTCCACCTCCACCTGGTAGACTGAGAGACAACAAAGACCAGCAGCAGAACAGACATGATCAGGCTGCTCTGATGGTAACATCACCTCCAGTTTGTGAATGAAGACACGTTGTCTTCTTCAGGACATTTGCACTGACAGTAATGAAGAAGAGCTGTGGACAGGCTCAGTGCTGTCCTGATGTGTGCTTCTCTGACCTTTGGACCTGAACCTGGACCTCCCAGCTGCCTCAGCTTCTTCTCCACAGTCCAGCAGCATTATGGGAAACGTAGTATTAACTCACCTGACATGAAATAGTGCCGGAAATGAAACAAGAGTCCACCAAAGACGCCAAGACCAATGACCAGGAGAACCAGGAGAACTGCGGCCCAGGATGGAAATCTTTCTGTGGAGGAACACAAAGAACAACATGACCTCTGACCCCTGACCTTTGACCCGTATCCACAGCTCTGACCCCTGACCTTTGACATGGATCAGCAGTACTCTCTCTCTCAGGATGTCTTCGTCCTTGTAGACGGTGCAGGTGTAGGTTCCACTGTCTCTGTCTGTGGGGTGTCTCAGGGTCAGACTGAGGTCTCCAGTCCTCAGCAGGTCTTCGTTCATCTCGGTGCGTCCACAGTAAAGGTCGTCCTGTTTGGTCACGTGGTCACTGCTGTTTGAATAAACATGGACCGTCATGGGGTTTGGACCAGAGCGAGTCCACTCCACTCTGGTGTCCTCTGGCAGATCAGCTGTTGTTTTGTAGGGCAGGACCACTGAGTCCACCCCCTCCCCCACCTTCACCTCCACCTGGTGGACTGAGAGGACAACATCAACATCAACCAGGAGCAGCAGTGTGAACACTGACTGTGGACAGCAGAGCTAACCCTGACCTCTGACCTCTGACCTCTAGACTGTGTGCTGCTGCTGACCTTTGACCTGCAGCTGTACGTCCGCCACTCTCAGGCTTTGTCTTCCATCAGTGATGGTGCAGGTGTAGGAGCCGCTGTCAGGTGGGTGGGGTCTTCTCAGAGTGAGGCTGTAGTCTCCTGTGTCTAAGGCCTCAGGTGTCATCGATGTGCGTCCATGGTAACGCTGGTTTTGTCCTGGAAGGTCACCGCTTTCACCTCGCCCATGGACAGATGTGGGATCTGGATCGTTACGAGTCCACATCACAGCTGGGTTGTCATCTGGGGGGATGCCTTTGTATCGGCAGGGCAGCAGGACAGACTCCGCCCCCTGATACTCCTCCACCACACCGGCCAGGGCATGCTGGGAAACTGTGAGGACACACAGAGAGGACACATCAGCTGCCTGCTGTGGGGCTACTGCAGTGATGACACGGTGGACTGCAGGAACCAGAAACCACCAGGGACACTGCAGCGGCTGCAGGACAGATCAGCAGGAACCAGAACCACCAGTGACACTGAGGAGGCTGTAGGACAGATCAGCAGGAACCAGAACCACCGGGGACACTGAGGAGGCTGTAGGACAGATCAGCAGGAACCAGAAACCACCAGGGACACTGCAGCGGCTGCAGGACAGATCAGCAGGAACCAGAACCACCAGGGACACTGCAGCGGCTGCAGGACAGATCAGCAGGAACCAGAACCACCAGGGACACTGCAGCGGCTGCAGGACAGATCAGCAGGAACCAGAACCACCAGGGACACTGAGGAGGCTGCAGGACAGATCAGCAGGAACCAGAAACCACCAGGGACACTGAGGAGGTTGCAGGACTGAGGCCTCGCTCTGTTCTCTACTCAACAGTACAAACCCTGTCTCTGCAGGACCCCCGAGCCACAGCAGGTCCCTGCATACGTTAGGTTTGAGGGTTAGGTGGAGGTTTAGGACAGCTGAGTCAGAGCTTTAAATGAACACAGATCACAGAGACGATGTCAGAGTGAGCAGCAGGAGGATCTCACCACAAACGAGGACCAGGAACACCACCAACATGCTGTTGATCCGTCTCAGTCCTCCAGCAGCTGGTCCGGACTCTGCTCCTGTGCACTCTGACAGGAGTCAAACTATGAGGAAGCTGAGCGCCTCCTCTCCCTTCAGGTGATCTGGCCTGTTGGACTTCATTCCACAGATGTGGTCGAGGACCAATCAGAGCTCAGCACAGCGCCGGCTGCTTCCTGACTCTGTGGAGCGAGTCTGGAGCGGGTGGAGCTCAGACTGCTGCCAAGCTTCACCCGAACATGTTGAACTGTGCTCAGTGATTGAAATAAGAGGAAGTCAGGGGTTGTTGGATCGTTTTATTTCTGATTCATCAATGTGTCAGCTGATCAGTTATTGTGAATCATCTCTATTGATCAGTGGAGCTTCCTGTGTCAGTGACACGTGTTAAACCATCCTGCCTGCTGAGGTCATGTGACCCGCCACAGTATAGATTCTGTCTGCTAAAACTACAGCATATATGTTTTATATGTTATATATATGTTCCATGCTCTAAGGTCTGTGAGGAGGAGGCGGCCCCCGAGAGGTCCCGGCCCCTCAGGTTGAACCCCACCCAGCAGCTGCAGCTACATTCATAAAATATAGATCTTATACTTTACAATAAATATTCTCATAAATATGTTCACTGTACAGTCGGAGAGTCGGAGCCCCGTTACCGTGGAAACGGGGTAATAATAACGATGAAGTTTGTAAAACTCATCAAATCATAAGAGGAGGTAAGTCAGTCATCGTCATGACGACAGCAGGTCTGTCTACATACTAATGATCTAAGTGCTGACGGTAACACGGGAATAAATATTTCCCGTCATCTGTCTGTCCCTGTCTCCATGGCGATGGCCTGCATGATGTCTGTCCTCTGTCCTCAGCTCCTCGCCTCCTTCTTGCTGTTACGCGGCTTGTTGCCGAGCAACGCGTCCATCTCTGCGATGAGGGGCGGAGTCAGCTGAGTCAGAACCTAAAGGGGCAGAACAGGAAGTCACAGAGGCTTCGACCAATCACGGGCCTTGAACGGGACACTCATGTAAAGCAGAGCTCTGATTGGATGTTCAGCCTCAAACCTTTGGTGTTTAAATGTTCTCCGTAAATATGACTTCCTGTTTATCATGTCACCTAGCAACCTGCAGCTGAGGCGTGTATAGTGTGTGTGTGTGTTACCTGTATAGAACCCAGGTTCTCCAGCAGCTGTTCTGGGTTGGACACTCCGAGCAGGACCGAGCTGACACCTTCACTACGGAGACACCACGCTGTCCAACAGAGACACCGGTATCACTCACTGCTGCTCACTCAGAGTGTGTGTGTGTGTGTGTGTGTGTCTGACCGATGGCCAGCTGAGCAGCGGTGCAGTTCAGTCTGTCGGCCAGCAGGTGGAGATCTTTGATTTTACTGAGCTGCTTCTTCCCCTCATCACTGTAGAGACGCTCCTTCAGCCACGCATATCCCTACACACAGAGAGACACACACAGACACACAGAGACACACAGAGACACACACAGAGACACACACAGAGACACAGAGAGAGACACACAGAGACACACACAGAGACACACACAGAGACACACAGAGAGACACACAGAGACACACACAGAGACACACAGAGAGAGACACACACAGAGACAGAGAGAGAGACACACAGAGACACACACAGAGACACACAGAGAGACAGACACACAGAGACACACAGAGACACACACAGAGACACAGAGAGAGACACACAGAGACACACACAGAGACACACACAGAGACACACAGAG
Organism: Parambassis ranga; assembly: GCF_900634625.1. Classification (NCBI taxonomy): domain Eukaryota; kingdom Metazoa; phylum Chordata; class Actinopteri; family Ambassidae; genus Parambassis; species Parambassis ranga. Next base: position 121,754 of record NW_021144812.1, on the reverse strand, counting down.
AGACACACAGAGACACACACAGAGACACACAGAGAGAGACACACACAGAGACACACAGAGACACACAGAGACACACACACAGAGACACACACACAGAGACACACAGAGACACACACACAGAGACACACGCACACAGAGACACACACACACAGAGACACACAGAGACACACAGAGAGACACACACAGAGACACACAGAGACACACAGAGACACACACACAGAGACACACGCACACAGAGACACACACACACAGAGACACACACACAGACACACACAGAGACACACGCACACAGCAACATGAGGAGTGAGCGCTCGTCCCATGGATCTATCTCAGGTGATGCAGTGAACAGGTGCTTCAGAGGACTCAGCGCTGTCCCCGAGGACACTGTGTGAGCACTGATGTCTTCAGAGCACCGGGACATGACGAGAAGTGTTTTGGTCTTCAGAATGTAAACGTGTGTGATCTTTTGTTTGTCCATGAAAGATCTTCATCAGCACGCCGCGTTTGTACATTTGTCTACTGTCTGCTAGGTGGTGTGAGGGCAGCACAGTGTGTGAGACTGTGTGTGTGAGACTGTGTGTGACTGTGTGTGTGACTGTGTGTGTGACTGTGTGTGAGACTGTGTGTGTTACTGTGTGAGTATGTGTGAGAGACTGTGTGTGTGTGAGACTGTGTGTGTGACTGTGTGTGTGACTGTGTGTGTGACTGTGTGTTACTGTGTGTTACTGTGTGTGTGACTGTGTGTGACTGTGTGTGTGAGACTGTGTGAGACTGTGTGTGTATGTGTGTGAGACTGTGTGTGTGACTGTGTGTGAGACTGTGTGTGTGACTGTGTGTGAGACTGTGTGTGTGACTGTGTGTGAGACTGTGTGTGTGACTGTGTGTGTGACTGTGTGTGAGACTGTGTGTGTGACTGTGTGTGAGACTGTGTGTGACTGTGTGTGAGACTGTGTGTGAGACTGTGTGTGTGACTGTGTGTGAGACTGTGTGTGTGACTGTGTGTGAGACTGTGTGTGACTGTGTGTGTCTGTGTGTGTGAGACTGTGTGTGTGACTGTGTGTGTGACTGTGTGTGTCTGTGTGTGTGACTGTGTGTGTGAGACTGTGTGTGAGACTGTGTGTGTGTACCTTCATGGCGGCTCTGGAGCTCTCGGGGACGCCCTTGTTGTACTTTCCTGTCAGCAAACCGCAGGCTAACGGAGACCAGGTCATGGCTCCGACCCCTGAGAGACACACAGACCTCATGTTGAGCCACATCAGAGAACAGCTGAATGACTAGAAGGAGTCTGTGTGTGTGTCTGTGTGTGTGTACCTATCTTGTGGTAGAGTTCAGGCAGGTGCAGCTCCACTTTGTCTCTCTGGAAGTAGTGATACTCAGCCTGCTCACACACCGGAGGGATCAGGTTAAACTGCCGCGCTATGGAGTACGCCTCCTGACACACAGACACACACACAGACACACACAGACAGACAGACACACACACACACACACACACACACACAGACACACACAGACACACAGAGACACACACACAGACACACACAGACACACACACAGACACACACACACACACACATATACACACACACACAGACACACACACACACACACACACACACACAGACACACACAGACACACACACAGACACACACACACACATATACACACACACACAGACACACACATACACACACACACACACACACACATACACACACACACAGACACACACATACACACACACACAGAGACACACATACACACACACACAGAGACACACACATACACACACACACAGAGACACACATACACAGACACACACAGGTGAGTTTGTGTCCATCCTGAGAGTTCAGCATGTTCAGATCAGTTTGTGTGTCTGTCGCCCTCCTGTGGTTGTGTCAGTGTGGTGCAGTGTGTGGATCAGGTGTGTGTGTCTGTTGGAGGTTAAAGTTCACGTATGAGGACATGTAGTGACAGTGTGTGTGTGTGTGTGTTGTGTTACCATGATCTCCACGGCGTTCCAGCGGGACGTCCCCCAGTACATGGCCATTCCCTGATCGATCACAAAGGTCATCGCACGCACAATCTCTGACAACACAAGTATGAAGTGTTACCACCACACACACTGCACAGCAACACAAACAACTGTCTGTGTGTGTGTGTCTGTCTGTGTGTGTGTGTTCTGACCTTCCATTGGTGCATTGATGTCGCTCCTGTTGGCAAAGACAATGTCCACATAGTCCAGCTGTAACCTGGAGAGAGACCCACGCAGACCTGCCACACACACACAGACAGACACACACAGACAGACACACACAGGCAGACACACACAACAATCACACACAGACACACACAGAGTCATACCAGCATAATTTAATCAGCATTTACAAAAAGAGTTTCAGCTTCAAGGACACACACATCAGCTGTCAGTCACACAGACACACAACGATCACACAGACACACAACGATCACACAGACACACTGCTGTGTGAACTGTGGCTCAGTCGTGTCAGCAGAGAAACGAAAGTGAACAGATGTAACACTGTTTACACGACATGTGCTGTGTGTGTGTTGTTTATGAGGTGTGGTTGTTCTGTGTTTGTGTGTGTGTGTGTGTTGTGCTGACAGCTCTGTCATCAGGAATTATCTGGGATGTTTTGTCGACCTTGTGAAGGACAAACAGACGTTTGTGTGTTAAATAAGTCTGAACACAGTGTGTGTGTCTGTGTGTGTGTCTGTGTGTCACAGCTGTATGAAAACACACAGCTCGCTGGGCCTAACCTGTCATGGCGGCCATCTTTACCTACAGTAGCTGAGTCTGAGATTTCCTGGTTGTGCGATGAATGCTGGGGTGTGTTGTAGTGTTTGTGGTGCCGCTGTGATGCGTTGTTGTGTGATGTTGCGTGTACAGTGTGAACTGTGTGTGTCTGTATGACGAGCAGCTGCTGCAGGAAGCGCTAATGAACGCTGCAGCGTGTCGTGCAGAGACTTTGTGGGTTAAATTTAGCATTTCAGTGATTTAAGTCAACAGCAGAGGATTGATGCTGCTGTGTGTGTGTGTCTGTGTGTGTGTCTGTGTGTGTGTCTGTGTGTGTGTGTGTGTCTGTGTGTGTGTGTGTAACTCCTAATCCAGTCTTGGTGTGACTGAGCCTCTTAAAGCCTCGCCGACCTCCGACAGCCGTCAGAGGACACCGTCCCTCCGTCCCTCCGTCCGTCCTCACTGGTCTCACTGCAGCACTGACTGTTTGCAAAGAATTCTGGGTAACCCCGTGTTCACTGTGTGTTTACCTTCGATGATGTGTTTCCGTGACAACCCCCGCTCCGTCTCTGCCCTGTAAACACAGACACACACAAAGACACTAAACAGGACGCCTGTGCAGCTGTGTGTCAGTTTAGGTGTGTGTCTCTGTGTGGTTGTGTGTCTCAGTGTAGTGTCTCCGTATATGTTGTGGTTGTGTGTCTGTGTGTGTGTGTCATGTTGTGTAGCTGCTGTAGTAAAGCTGTACTCACTGTCCTCCCCAGTAGATCTTAGTGGTCACCACATAACTGGACCTCCTGTCACACACGCACACACACGCACACACACACACACACACACTCAGTGTGAGGCAGATAACACAATGCAGCAGAATGCAGACACACACACTCTGTCAGAACGTCCCTAAATGTCCTGTGACAGCAGGAAGTGTGAACTCTTACAGAGGCTGAGCTGTCAGACATGTTTGTGTGTCTGTGTGCGTCCTCTGACACACACTGACCTGCACACACTCACCACAGCGCCACCCTGTGGACACTCAGCTGTCCACCGTGTGTGTGTGTGTTTACCTCCACGCCTTCTTCTTCAGGATGTTTCCCAGAGTCGTCTCCGCCCTGAAACAGTCACACACGTCACTCAGGCTGCGTCTCGTCTCACCTGTCTGATGTCTAACAGATTGGAACGGGACGGACGGGGACATCAGGCGTCCCCCCGTCCTGGCTCTGAGCGTACCTCCCGGAGGCGTAGACCTCGGCCGTGTCGAACAGGTTCACCCCGCTGTCGTACGCCACCGTCATCACGTTCTCCGCCATCTACACACACAGTGACCCACATCAACGTGTGCGGGAACCTCGAGTGTTACATAATGTGTGTCCATGCATTCAACACACACACACACACACTCACACACTCACACACACTCACACACACTCACACACACTGTACCTCGTCTGAGATCTGAGAACCAAATGTCACCCATGTTCCTGTGAAAACAGAAAGAACAGCGCTGACTGTGTGTTTGCATATAGATGTAAATATGTGTGTGTGTGTCTGTGTGTGTGTGTCTGTGTGTGTGTGTGTGCGTTCTCACCCAGTCCTAAGCAGGACACCCTCAGTCCAGATTTCCCAAGATTCCTGCAAACCAATCAAACCGATCACTGATCAATGACTCAGCAGTGAAAACGTCTTAAACTCTGGATGTAGCCGTGTGTGTCTGTGTGTGTGTGTGTGTCTGTGTGTGTTAGCTGATGTTGTTGTGTGCTGTTGTGTGTCAGTTCTGTCTTCAGTGACTCTGCAGGTTTTGTCGTCCCCTCCTGTTAGCTTGTTAGCCTGTTAGCTTCAGGTCTTCTTTGCTGGACTTGCGGTGTTATTGTGTTTTTTGTGCGTCTGTGTTGGTCTGTTTGCATGTTTTCCTCCCTGCAGTCGTGCTGCAGATCCTCTGTGAGCACTCACAGGTCTGGTCTGGATGCTGCAGAGGCTCCATGTGGACTCTCTGGACCTGCTGCCTGACAGCCTGCCGCAGTGCATCATGGGAGATGCGGTCATCCTTCGATTAAAGCTTAATGAGCAGCAGTCATCTGTCACCAATCAGACGGCAGCGTGTGATGAAGCTGTACTCATCAGTGTGTATGTTGATCCAGCAGAGGTCAGAGGTCAGGGGCTGATGATCAGAGTGCAGATGGAGCGTCCAGTGGACGTCCAGGGGGCGACCAGCGGACGACCAGCGGACATCCAGCAGACATCCAGTGGGCGTCCAGCAGACGACCAGCAGAAGACCAGCAGACGTCCAGTGGGTGTCCAGCAGGCGTCCGGGGGGTGTCCAGCAGGTGTCCAGCAGATGTCCAGCAGACGTCCAGTGGACATCCTGCGGACGTCGGGCAGACGTCCAGCAAACGTCCAGCAGAAGACCAGCAGATGTCCGGGGGTGTCCAGCAGACGTTCAGTGGATGTCCAGCAGACGTCCAGCAGGCGTCCGGGGGGTGTCCAGCAGACGTCCAGTGGGTGTCCAGCAGATGTCCGGGGGGTGTCCAGCAGACGTCCAGTGGGTGTCCAGCAGTTTGACACAAACACACTGCAGCCGCTAAAAATAGCAGCAGCTGATTCGTGCACATCAAACAGGCTCAGAATAGAAGCAAAGTTCTTTTGGTCCCCGTCAGACGCTGAGGACGTCTGCAGGCGGTTTGATGTCTGACAGCAGTGTGACGTCAGGTCCAAGTCCCCGTCCTCATTCACCAGTGATCAGAGTCTCATGAGGACGACTGTGTCCAAGTTGTTGGACAGGGATCATGTCCAAGTCATCATCATCAGTCTCATCATTTAGTCCAAGTCAGTGTCCTCCATGTCCACGCTCAGATAAAGTCTGTCCAGGCTCTGATCATTCACATCTGGTTGATCAACGACCACCCAGAATAAATTCTAAACTGTCAAAGAGGTCACTGATGACATCATCACCCAGGTCATCAAGATCAATCAGTAAATATCTGATCAGGGTCATCAATATCTGAGCGATGACATCACACACTGAGTATCAATGTCTGAGCTCAGACCATCAATACTTAACTGATTCAAAACATTCAGATGTGACCTGATCGGCCTAATCAATCACCAATGAGGAATCAATACACATGGAGTGCAGGCACACACACACACACATGACCCTGTGTCACACACTGCACCTGTCTGGTCATGTGACTGTCTCTCTCTCTCTCACCTGTACTTCATGTTGCTATGACGACCAAGGGCCTCCTTCATGTGGGCGTGGCCTAGCAGGGTGTGCCTGCCAGAAGGCTCCGCCCTCACCCTTGAATGACAGGCAGGTGCATTGCTGGTGTTCGCCGCGGCCGCCCGCCGCTCCTTCAGCTGATGCTCGCTCGCCCCGCCCCCTCCCCCGCCTCCCCCCACGTTGCACGCTATGGACACCTGCATCCCGGTCACTACGGTTACGAGCTATGTATGAAGAGGTCTAAAGTCTCAAAACATACTGCTGAGTCCGCCGCTGCTGCCAAGGTCACCGGTTGCTATGGTAACGGTGGTGAGGATTCATGAGTGGGATGTCAACTTTGAGTCCGCTTGCTCGGCCAATCAGAGTGACACAAACAACTTTCAGGCTATGGAGAGCATCCTGTCGTCCCACAGCCGGAGCCCCGAGGAGGAGGAGGTGATGAAGAGTCTGTCCACAGGATGAGGAGGGAGTCACACAGAGACGAAGAGGGACCGTCACAGAGAGACGAAGAGGGACAGTCACAGAGAGACGAAGAGGGACAGTCACAGAGAGGAGTGAAGGAAGAAGTGAAGCCGAGCGTCCTCTGGACTGTACAGCTGAGAGAGGAAGCCCCTCCCCCCTCACTGTCAGAGCTGCACACTGGGCAAGCGAGCATTCATCACAGTGAGAGAGAGAGAGAGAGCTGAGGGTGCAGAGAAGATGAACACAACAAACACACAACGTTCCATCACCGGTCTGCACACCAAACCACAACACAACGCAACACAACACAACAACGAGGGACTGACTGCAGACACACAACACGACCACAAAGCCAGCGAAGAGGCAACAGCCCCCTCTTTTCTGACACCAGATTAGCAGTAGTAGTAGTTTTGTGGTGACGTTTGTGTGTCTTCAGTTGTTATGTGTGTCCTGCAGACCCTCCCCCTCTCCTGCTCACAGGGCTGTGTGTGTCTGTGTGCAGCCTCAGCGCTGCAGCGGCTGGATGTGAGCTCAGACTCGGTGAGCCGCCTCAGGCCAAAGGTTTGGTGTCACTAATGTGAATCACAGCAGTCGCTGCACGCAGTGGCCTCAGTGCAGCGTCCGTCCACAGCGTCTCTGAGCGGCGCCGCCCCCCCGCTCGCTGCAGGCGTCTCTGCACAACAACTCACTGAGGACTCACTGTAAAAGTTGCACAAAGATGTACATCCATAGAAACCAGAACATCAGGACTGAAGACGTCTCTGTCCTCCTATTGTGGTCTCTGTCTCACCATGAAAGACGTGGACTCTCTAATGGACCCTCTGTAGACTCTCTGTGGGCAGATATCCTCTGTAGACCCTCTGTAGACTCTCTGTAGACTCTCTGTAGACTCTCTATTGACCCTCTGTGGACTGTAGACTCTCTGTGGACCCTCTGTGGACTCTCTGTAGACTCTCTATGGACCCTCTGTGGACTGTAGACTCTCTGTGGACTCTCTGTAGACTCTCTATGGACCCTCTGTGGACCCTCTGTACTCTATGGACCCTCTGTAGACTCACTGTAGACTCTATGGACCCTCTGTGGACTCTCTGTGGACCCTCTATGGACACTCTGTAGACCCTCTGTGGACCCTCTGTGGACTCTTTGTAGACTCTCTGTGGACCCTCTATGGATCCTCTGTAGACTCTGTGTACTCTCTGTGGACCCTCTGTAGACCCTCTAAGGACACTCTATGGACACGTCTCTGTCCTCCTATTGTGGTCTCTGTCTCACCATGAAAGACGTGGACTCTCTGTGGACCCTCTGTAGACTCTCTGTGGGCAGATATCCTCTGTAGACTCTCTGTAGACTCTCTGTAGACTCTCTATTGACCCTCTGTGAACTGTAGACTCTGTGGACCCTCTGTGGACTCTCTGTAGACTCTCTATGGACCCTCTGTGGACTGTAGACTCTCTGTGGACTCTCTGTAGACTCTCTATGGACCCTCTGTGGACCCTCTGTAGACTCTCTATGGACCCTCTGTAGACTCACTGTAGACTCTATGGACCCTCTGTAGACTCTCTATGGACCCTCTGTGGACTCTCTGTGGACCCTCTATGGACACTCTGTAGACCCTCTGTGTACTCTCTGTGGACCCTCTGTGGACTTTCTGTGGACCCTCTATGGACACTCTGTAGACTCTCTGTGTACTCTCTGTGGACCCTCTGTGGACTTTCTGTGGACCCTCTATGGACACTCTGTAGACCCTCTGTGGACTCTCTGTAGACCCTCTGTAGACTCTCTGTAGACCCTCTGTGGACCCTCTGTAGACTCTTTGTGTACCCTCTGTGGACTCTCTGTGGACTCTCTGTAGACTCTCTGTGAACCCTCTAAGGACACTCTATGGACACTCTGTAGACCCTGTGTGGACTCTGTGTCTGTGGACACTCAGTGTATTGATGTATTGATCGGGTATTGATGAACTGCTCAGTCCTGTCTACGTACACTGCTGTGTAGGATTTGTGTTTATATGTGTTAGATAAAATGCTGACTCAGCTGCACACACACACACAGAACCGCAGCAAACTGATCTCTGCTGTACAAAGGAGGGATGGAGCACGCTCAGTGTGTCAGCGCCCTCTGGTGGTCACTCTGTGTCACTACAATAACCTCAGCTGTGACTGTGTCAGCTTAAACATGGAGGATCTGTTTAACCCTTTAATGAACACACCTCACCTGGACATTTATGACCCGTCTTTATCTCACCTCTGTCTCCCCTCTCCCCTAACCCTGTGTCTCTGTGTCTCATCTGTGTCTCTGTGTGTCTCTGCCTCACCTGTGTGTCTCCTGTGTGTCTCACCTGTGCCTCTCTCTGTGTCTCTGTCTCACCTGTATCTCTCTTGTGTGTCTGTGTGTCTCTGTGTCTCTCTGTGTGTCTCTGTCTCACCTGTATCTCACCTGTGTGTCTCTCCTGTGTCTCTGTGTCTCTGTCTCACCTGTACGTCATGCTGCTGTACTCCATGGTGACGTCACACTCCTTCAGGTAGATCTCCAGCCTCCTCCGCTCCATCAGCCTCCTGGCGGCCTCCAGGATCTGAGACGCCAGCATCGACTCCTCTTTCTCCTTTGCTTCTTTCTTCGCCTCACATTTATCTGTTTTCCCAGAATGCCCTCTGTTCACCTTCCCCTTCTTGCTGAACCCGTACAGCTCCTCCACCGTGAACTTCCCGCCTTTGCCTCCACCCACCGCCGCCGCCGATGGTCCCACAGCGGCTCCTGAGGCTGACGCTCGGCCCGCAAACATGGCTGCAATGCAGGAAGAGGATGAGCTGAGCTGAGTGAGGGTCTCTGCCTGTTGGTGCCCCGGTGGCTCAGATTATTATCAATAAACAGACAGTGATCAGGAACCGTACCTGTTGAAGCTGACTGATGGTCTGACTCCTGCCGTCCACCGCGTCTGTCCACCTTTGTCTGTCTGTGTCTCTGCCGCTGCTCTCATATTAATCCTGTAGATCTAATCCCACCAATCAGAGCTCAGATCTCCTGTCTGTCAGTCTGTCAGAGCAGGATTTAAAACCAAATACCAAACCTGAGTGCAGATGTTACACATGGCCTGCTGCCCACACACACACACAGACACACACAGACACAGAAACACACACAGACACACACACAGACAGACACACACACAGACAGACACAGACACACACACACAGACAGACACAGAAACACACACACAGACAGACACACACACACTCACAGACACACACACACACACACACAGACAGACACACACACACTCACAGACACAGAAACACACACACACACAGACACACACACAGACAGACACACACACACTCACAGACACACACACACACACACACAGACAGACACACACACACTCACAGACACAGAAACACACACACACACAGACACACACACAGACAGACACAGACACACACACACAGACAGACACAGAAACACACACACACAGACAGACACACACACAGACAGACACAGACACACACACACAGACAGACACAGAAACACACACACAGACAGAAACACACACACTCACAGACACACACACACTCACAGACACACACACACACACACAGACACACACACAAACAGACACACACACACAAACAGACACACACAGACACACACACAGACACTCACAGACAGACACACACACACAGACAGACACACAGACACACACAGACAGACACACAGAAACACTCACACACACAGACACAAACACACACACACAGACAGACACAGACACACACAAACAGACACACACAGAAACACACACAGACACACACACACACAGACACACAGAAACACACACAGACACACTCACACAGACACACACAGACACACACACACAGACACACAGACAGTGGAGCTAGACCTGAACCTGGACTCAGATTAAATCAGCATCCTCTTTGGAGGCAGCTCAGGTTGATTCAGTCAGTGTTGATGTATCAGTGCGCCCCCTGTGGTCAGGTGAAGACGTGCATCACCATGGTAGAAGAACGCTGTATGTGTTGTTGTTTATTGTTGTTTATTGTTTACAGACTCTGACCGTCTGTTACCTGCCGAGGTATCAAAGGTCTCTGACCAGAAACATGATGACGACCCTCCCACTGCCATGATGTCACAGGAAGACAAGTCATAGTGTGTGTGTGTCTGCAGTGTGTGTGTGAGGGTGTGTGTACTTATGGTCATTTGTTGATTTACTTTATTTTCATGCAACAAACAGCCACACACACACGATGCAGCTGGGTCGGATGATCCTCTGTGTGTGTGTCCAGCTGTTGGTTGGCAGTATGTTTTTCAGTGGGATTACAGATTATGTTATCAGATTATGGTCTCACCTCTGTCTGAGCGCACACACACACACACACAGTGGTCCTGTCTGAACATCTGATCACTGATCAGCTGATTTTATTACAGTGAAGAATGTTTGGGTCTGTTAATGACTTCTGCTTCTCTGCTGCATGCATTACCCACAATGCACCAGGCATTCAGAGCAGAGCGGAGGTCGTCCTGTTTTCACTGCATCATTTTCTTTAATCCTCAGGACTCACAGGGACCGTGGATCTGCAGAGGTCAGCGTGTGTGGGACTAATCCAGCTGTTAATCAGCCATCACATGATTAATCAGTGTCACTGCTCTTCACGGCAGTCGGTTCTTCAGCAGACTCAGAGCGACGCCCCCCTGTGTTAGAAGCCTGTCAGTGCAGGTCTGAGAATCAGTCCACACTGGACAGCTGATGGATCTTTGTGCTGTAACCCTGCTTCTCATGTTCTGATCTGGTTTTACAGATATGTTTAGACCCGAGTCATTCCACCATCAAATCAAAGACACAAGACAGAGAGACCTGACAGCAGTTTAATTCAAAACACCCCATCAATAAATACAACTGTGTGTGTCTGTGTGTGTGTGTCTGTGTGTGTCTGTGTGTGTGTGTGTCTGTGTGTGTGTGTGTGTGTGTGTGTGTCTGTGTGTGTGTGTGTCTGATCAGGCGGCTCGGGGACTGTAGTACGGCAGAGCTCTGATGAAGCTGTCCAGTCGGCTGCTGAAGAGTTCACTGTCCAAAGTGTGTGTGGGTGCACACGCCGGATTCTTCACAATCAACTCCACATACAGCTGAGAGACAGACGGGGACAGACGGGGACAGAGAGGACAGACACGCAGACTGAGTGATGACTTGTGAGGTCAGGTAGAAGACACTTCTTATTCAGGGTGTGTGTGTCTCACGTTGCTGTAGATGTGCTGCAGTGTGTCTCTGGCGTTGGTCACCGACAGGTCGGTGTTCAGGACGAACTTCAGTCCACTCGGAGTCTCATAATAATGAAGACGATACTTGCTGGTCTGAAAAGACAGGAAGCCCTCCTTCCTGAGGACAGACAGGCTGCTAAGGACCACAGAGACAAGCACTGAGACAGAGACAGACAGAATGTTGTGAAGGATACATGTCCAAAGGAGACATCTTGCTGACGAAGGAGCGGATGGAGAACAGCATCCCGTACATCAGCTTGAACTCCTGCAGAGACAGAAAGAGACAGACAGTCAGGGACAGAGACGGAAAGAGACAGGCAGTCAGGGACAGAGACGGAATAAGGCAGGCAGAGACAGACAGTCAGGGACAGAGACGGAAAGTGACAGGCGGAGACGGAAAGTGACAGAGAGAGACAGACAGAGACAGGCAGTCAGGGACAGAGACGGAAAGAGACAGGCAGAGACAGACAGTCAGGGACAGAGACGGAAAGTGACAGGCGGAGACGGAAAGTGACAGGCGCAGACAGAAAGGGACAGAGACGGAAAGAGACAGGCAGAGACAGACAGAGACAGACACAGACAGAAAGAGACAGGCAGTCAGGGACAGAGACAGAAAGAGACAGGCGGTCAGGGACAGAGACGGAAAGTGACAGGCGCAGACAGAAAGGGACAGAGACGGAAAGAGACAGGCAGAGACAGACAGTCAGGGACAGAGACGGAAAGTGACAGGCGGAGACGGAAAGTGACAGGCGGAGACAAAAAGGGACAGGCGGAGACAGACAGTCAGGGACAGAGACGGAAAGAGACAGGCGCAGACAGAAAGGGACAGAGAGAGAGAGACAGACACAGACAGGCAGAGGCACACAGAGACAGACAGGCAGGGACAGACAGACAGACACAGACAGACAGACAGAGACAGAGTCAAAGTCCCCGCAGGCCGGGCTGCTGTGTGTGTGTCCGTCACCTCCTCCTTGGAGATCCCCGCCTGCTTCTTGCGGTTCCACTCGTAATAATACAAACAGTTTCCATTACGGTCGAATATGTACAGGTTGTGAACGGTCATCTGAAACAGAAACACGTTACTGTTATCTAAACTATCTGAATGTAATCTTTTCTATGAGGTGTGCATGATATTTTATTTATTTCATTAAGCTTGTAGGAATCTAAATGCTCCAAACGGAGCCCGGCTGGTCGGGCCGTCAGACGCTGGCTGTGAGCTGGTGATCTGTCCTTTACATTAACTTATTTTCTGGTGCAAGTAATCAAACTAATAAAGCTACATATGACGGAAAACATATAGAAAAACGTCTATAAAAGTCGTTTTTGGACACATTACAAACGCTCCGCGGTGTTTACCTTCTCTTCCGGGTTGTCGTAGGACCCCGCTGCTGAGCTGTCCGCTGACGCGCCGGAAGAAAACGTCTCGTGGAGATTTAAAAAGTCACATTAGACTCCGGGAGACGCAGGAACAGTGAGTTCTGAGAGCGGACGGGTAACTTGATGTAACAGATGAGTGTGAGATGTTTAGCAGGATGTGCGGATGCTAACTGCGAACTCTTCAAACAAATAAACAGCAGGCTGCGCGCGCAGCTCCTCTCGTGTCCAGTCTGACAAAAAGAGACAAGATGGCGGCGGCTGCATCAATGATGCCGTACTTTGGACAACAAATTTCTTCCAAAAATGACCTGATCCCGGACTGGACCAGCCAGGAAGTTAGCACCGGGGTGAGTACGGGAGACGTGGATTCGTAGAGGGCCGAATCGGGTCCGGTTCTTTACCAGCGGACAGTTTTAAAACGGCAAACAGAAGTTGAATGAGACAGCAGTTCTGTAGCAGCTAGCGGCGGCTAACTGAAGCTCAGACTCCTAAAATACAATTAAAGGTCGGACCAGAAGGAGGCGGAGCTGGGCCGAGCCGGGCCGAGCCGTACTGTGTGTGTTCTGGTTTCAGTCACTGTAGTATGTAAAAGAGAGCTTTGATTCATTGTGATGCTAACGGCTAGGCTAATACACGCTAACAAAGCGTCCATTATCGGACATTAAAGGTGTCTCCAATTTGTGTCCGATCATGGAACTGTTATATAAAGGCTGTTTGTAGCGGCTTCAGACGAACATGGAACCAGACTCAGTGAGCCTGTCTGTCTTCGGCCTGCTGTGATGCTAACTGTCTGTCTGTCTGTCAGACCACCATCATGGCGGTGGAGTATGATGGAGGAGTGGTGATTGGTGCAGACTCTCGCACCACCACAGGGTAAGAACAGCGTGGAGGTGATTGTTGTGTGTGGAGCGGACCCTCGGGTTAACCTGTCTGTGTCTGTCCGGCAGAGCTTACATCGCCAACAGAGTCACCGACAAACTGACCCCGATCCACGACCGGATCTTCTGCTGCAGGTCAGTTCCCCTCATTCCTCCCGCTCTGCACGGAAGCTGAAGGAGTACTGGTTCCTTGTGGTCTCAGGGAGTGCAGGTTTCTGAAACCAGGGACCTCTTTAAAGAACTCGGCTGCTTAAACCCGTGAACAGAGGGTGTAAAGACTGTTGTATGAAATCCCACAGCACTTTAGACCCGAGAGACTCTTTGGGGACCTGGTCTCTCTGGAGGTCGCAGACTGTTTAACTCCATCAGCACTCTGTTTGTGTTGCAGGTCTGGATCAGCTGCAGACACTCAGGCCATTGCTGACGTCGTCACCTACCAGCTGGGCTTCCACAGGTAACACGTGTTTGAGACGCAGTCTTAGCAGGTCTGGGTGGACCTAGCCGGGTTGAAGTGAATCCAGCTTCAACCTGGTTTAAAATGTTCAGATTGAGGGAAAATGAATCCAGCTTGAGCAAGGTTCAGGGCCTGTCCCTTGACGGGGTCTGACTGACAGCCTGCATGTGACTAACTGATGCGTGTGTGTTGTCCCGCCTCCAGCATCGAGCTGGACGAGCCCCCATTGGTGGAGACGGCTGCTAATCTGTTCAAAGCGAGCTGCTACCGCTACAGAGAGGAGCTGACTGCGGGGATCCTGGTGGCAGGCTGGGACCGGAGGAAGGGGGGGCAGGTAGGACACCACCTCTTGATACACTGCACCACCTGCATACGTGCCAACATACGGTGCTGATGCTCCTGTGCTACCTGCGTCAGGTGTACTGTGTTCCCATTGGTGGGATGCTGGTGAGGCAGCCGGTGTCTGTGGGCGGCAGCGGCAGCACCTACATCTACGGCTTCATGGACTCCAACTACAAGCCAGGACTCACCAAAGACCAGTGTCTGGAGCTCACAGCTGCAGGTACGCACTGCTGCAAGGCATGCTGGGAGCTCAGACTATAAGTGCTGTGTACATGTTAGCACCCACCGTCTCTGATGTCCCTCACCCGTCTGACGTGTCCCTCTCTCCCCTGTCTCAGCACTGTCTCTGGCGATGGAGAGGGACGGATCCAGTGGTGGTGTGGTCAGGCTGGCGTCCATCTCAGAGGAGGGGGTGGAGAGGCGGGTCATCCTGGGAAACCAGCTGCCAAAGTTCTCCACTCACTGAGCGCCCTGAGCGTCTCTGTTCATGTCTGTTGTGTTAATAAAGTTTTCACTCTGTCCCACCTGTCCGGGTCTCATTCAGTAGTAGGAGCTGCTGCAGTGTGGTGTTTGTAGTTCCCTCCGTGTCCTGCAGGTGGCGTCAGACTCATGCAAACTGTGACTGAGGTTTACCCAGCACAGTGAGGACCGTTCAGAGGGCTGAATCCATGCTGATCAATACTGATCAATACTGATCAATAACACAGAGCTGCAGGTGTGTGACAGGCCTGAGTCATGGGGGGGGGGGGGGGGTTACATCTGTTTAATCCAGTTTCACATCTGTAACTGACGTCTCCTTCAGTCTCTGGGTGTCTGCACAGTCAGGTCAGGTGGTGCAGTGTGGGTCTCTGTGTGTGGGTCTGTGTGAGTCTCTGGTACAGTGTGGGTCTGTGTGGTGCAGTGTGGGTCTCTGTGTGGTGTGTGGTACAGTGTGGGTCTGTGGTACTGTGTGGTACAGTGTGGGTCTGTGGTACTGTGTGGTGCAGTGTGGGTCTGTTGGTGCAGTGTGGGTCTGTGTGTGGTGCAGTGTGGGTCTGTGTGGTGTAGTGTGGGTCTGTGTGTGGTGCAGTGTGGGTCTGTGTGTGGTACAGTGTGGGTCTGTGTGGTGTAGTGTGGGTCTGTGTGTGGTGCAGTGTGGGTCTGTGTGGTACAGTGTGGGTCTGTGGGTGGTGTGTGGTACAGTGTGGGTCTGTGTGTGGTGTGTGGTACAGTGTGGGTCTGTGGTACTGTGTGGTGCAGTGTGGGTCTGTGGTACTGTGTGGGTCTGTGTGTGGTGTGTGGTGCAGTGTGGGTCTGTGTGGTGCAGTGTGGGTCTCTGTGTGGTGCAGTGTGGGTCTCTGTGTGGTGCAGTGTGGGTCTGTGTGGTACAGTGTGGGTCTGTGTGTGGTGTGTGGTGCAGTGTGGGTCTGTGTGGTACTGTGTGGGTCTGTGTGTGGTGTGTGGTACAGTGTGGGTCTCTGTGTGGTGCAGTGTGGGTCTCTGTGTGGTGCAGTGTGGGTCTGTGTGGTACAGTGTGGGTCTGTGTGTGGTGTGTGGTACAGTGTGGGTCTGTGTGTGGACGTCCTCATGTCTCCTGTCTGTGGGAGGGGCTCCAGCCTCACTGACCCTGTACAGGAGGGGGCGGGGCTATCACCTGTCCATCAAAGAGCTCTCCTTCCTTTTTCCTGTCCTTACAGTTTGACAGTCAGGTGACAGTTTCCCACAGTTCATCTCTTTCCCTCCATTTCACCTCCCCCTTCTCCCTCCCCCCTTCTCCCTCCCCCCTTTCTCCCCCCCTCCCCCCATGTTTTGTCCTCTCTCCTCGTCGACACCTCCTCTGACAAAGAGCAGACAGGGGGGGGGGGGACACCTGACACTGGTCTTTTGTCCTCACAGAGGTGACGGTCGCACGACATCTTTCATCTGAAGACATGTGACATCACTCTGTCCCTGTCCTTACAGAGCTCCAGGAGAGAAACTGGACCCCCCCCCCCACACACACACACACACACAGACACACACACACACACACTATGCAGGAAGCGAGAACACGTTATTGATCAGTGATCAGAGATCACTAACAGCTGGCGGCTCTTCAGCTCAGGTGTGTGTTGTGTCCCCCACAGACTGGTCGAGGGACATTTGAATAACAGAGACAGAAACCAGCAGGCTTGGTGCTTCCTGAAACTTCATCAATAAACATTTCCATTGTGTCGGTACTGGTCTGTGATTGGTGGACGGGACGTCCCAGCTGCTCCTGTGACCTGAACAGGTTAAAATCATCATGTATTAAGGATGAGAACGTCACAGCGCCGGAGGGAGAGACAGCATGTCCAGTGTCTCCACAGAAGGACACACTTTGACAGTTAACAGGGGGCTTCAAGCTAAATCCTTCCCCTTCAAATCCACAGTGTGTTTCTGCAGTGAAGGCCTCCCCTCTGGTAATAAGAGGGTTAATAAAAGTCAAACACCTCAGTGTCCAGAGGCCTTCTCTGAAGGACAGACATGATAAGGAGAAGCCTGTCAGGACAGTAGAGACACAGACGTGTCAGAGGGAAGTCTTCTCCTTCATGTTGTAGTCTAATCACTTTAGAGAAGTCCACTTTAACACTGGGAACCAGGTTTCTAAGTCTGTGTCCGTCCTCAGCTGAGTTCTGGGGGGACCTGGAGACCTGTGAGAGAACTGCACCGTCCCTCACAGAAACCTGCAGACCCTAAAGTCTGGATCTGCAGATACGCTGTATGCTGAATCTTAAGCTGTTTCCAGCTCCCTCCATAACCTTCATAGTTTCAGTTGAGGCCTGGAACCCTGCCCCTTCGTGCTGTGATGAACATTAATGATGAGTCCGTTGGTTTCTTAATGTAGATCAATAACTGATTATTGATCCAAGCAGAGAAGAAAGAAAACTTGTTATTGTCTGAACTCCGTGTGAGCAGAGACTGACATGCGCAGACAGGTTTTCTCCACATTCCTTCACAGCCTGTCACTCATCGCTAAGCCCCGCCCCTCCTAGACAGACTGACCCAGCAGCCAATCACGGCTCATGTTGGGGAGTCCTGTTGCTGTGTGGGCGGGGCCAGCGCTGCGGTGGGCGGGGCCAGTTCCAGAGGTGGAGAAAGAAAACTTGCAGCTTTTGTCTGAACTTTTTCTGGATGTGTGAGCCGGAGCGGCGCGGACTGGGAGCGGACTGGGAGCGCTGGGGGTGCTGCTGGGCTTCAGCCGCCGTCAGTGTGTGTGTGTGTTTCAGGAGCGTCTCTCTGGAGCCTCCACGCTCCAGCTGCTCCGCGGACTCCTCTCCTCTCGCCAGGCCGTCGCTCGGAGCTCCTGCCTCGGCCTCGGAGCTGCCCCCCCTCTCGGTCCTGGAGGAAGATCCGGAGTCCCCGGGAGGGGCTCCAGCCTCCATCTTGGAAACATCCTGCTCCTCTGGCGGATCATCAAAGTCACTTTTTCTCTAACTTTCTGGCTCCAATGAGGCGCGCGGGCCCGACCGAGACGGAGCCCAGCTGACGTCACTGACTGATCGATAGGTGTGACGGGTCGGGTCTGGATACGGGGGTACCGGGGGAGTCATGGAGGGTCGGAGGGGCCAGCGGGCCCCCGCGGCCCCGGGCCGGGCCTCCTCCTCCAGCTGCGGGCGGCCGCGTCTCCTCCTCCCGCTGCTGCTGCTGCTGAGCTCCTGCAGGGCGGAGGAAGGTGAGTACTGATCAATGCCCCGATCGATCCCACCTGATCAGCGTCTGCTCACAGCCGGACGGTACTGATCAGAGGTCATCTGACTGTTATTGATATCAGACGGTACTGATCAGAGGTCATCTGACTGTTACTATTGATCCACACTAATAACTGAGAAGCTGTTTGTGACGTCATCACCTAACGTTACAGAGCAGGTTGATATACACACATGTAAACCTGTGAGTGTGTATGTGTGTCTGTGTGTGTGTGTGTCTCTGTGTGTGTCTGTGTGTATGTCTGTGTGTGTTTATGTGTCTCTGTGTGTGTGTGTGTCTGTGTGTCTCTGTGTGTGTGTGTGTGTGTGTGTGTCTGTGTGTATGTCTGTGTGTGTTTATGTGTGTCTGTGTGTGTCTGTGTGTGTGTGTGTTTATGTGTGTCTGTGTGTATGTCTGTGTGTGTGTAGGTGTGTCTGTGTGTATGTCTGTGTTTGTGTATGTGTGCCTGTGTGTATGTCTGTGTGTGTGTATGTGTGTCTGTGTGTGTGTCTGTGTGTGTGTGTGTGTGTGTTTATGTGTGTGTCTGTGTCTGTGTGTGTTTATGTGTGTGTTTGTGTGTGCATGTGTGTGTCTGTGTGTGTGTCTGTGTGTGTCTGTGTTGCTGCTCTCATGAAGCTTTAATCAGTGATGGTGTCCAACCCGTCCTGCAGGCAGACTTTGTCCCACATGTTCGGTCTGGATGTGTCTTTGTGTCTGAGGTCTCCATGCTGTCCCCAGCTCAGCCTGGTCCTGGTTCCACAGTCAGCCTGGTCTCTGTGGGTTTGGTGGTAAAGACCGACATGTTTAGACCAGGCAGACCTGAAACATGGAGCACATGAGGAGGTGGTCCAGAAGGTCCTGAAGGGTCTGCCTGGTCCTCTGTTCTGGTCTCTGCTGGTGTCCACTGACATTCACTCACTTGTTGTATCAGGACACTCGAGCTCCAGCTTTGTCCACATCTGGACTTTTTGGACAGTCTGTGATGTCTCCTACATGGAGACGGTCGGAGTCCCACAGAGACTCAGGACACCTGCAGGTCTCTGCACGTCTCTCTCTGTGTCATGGGACGTAACTTCTGTCTCTTTGCTGGTCTGCACAATGCATGATGGGACATACTGCTAAAAGATGGACGCAACATGGCGGAGGCCCTGTATCGTGGTTAGGGAGGGATTTCTAACAGCCTTTGACTGACGTCCCCACAGGAAGCCTGTTTTCACTTCCTATCAGCTTAACACAATCTGAGTCCTCACAGACACACACACACACACACACACTGTTTAACCAGCAGGTTAATGAACGGCTCTGAGAGTGTGTGTGTTGATGTGCTGTAAGCAGGATCTTTGTTTCCTGTCAAACCAGAAAATTACCTGTTAGAGAAAACAATGTGTGTGACTGTGTGTGTCTGTGTGTGTGTCTGTGTGACTGTGTGTGTGACTGTGTGTGTCTGTGTCTGTGTGACTGTGTGTGTGACTGTGTGTGTGAGAGAGTGTGTGTGTGTGTGTGTGTATCAGTGTTTGTGTCAGTGTGTGTGTGTGTTTGTGTCTGTGTGTGTATCTGTGTGTGTGTATTTGTGTCTGTGTATCTGTGTGTGTGTATTTGTGCGTGTGTGTGAGCAGTTAATGTTGAACTTGTGGAGTCAGTTTGTGGATCAGGGTGGTGCAGAGCTGCTGGTCCCGGGCAGGGACGGCTGCTGGAGTCTGTGTCTGCAGCGTCTACAGACACAGGACAGCTTTGGTCCACAGGACAGCTTTTGGTCCACAGGACAGCTTTGGTCCACAGGACAGCTTTTGGTCCACAGGACAGCTTTGGTCCACAGGTGGACCCAGGCCCGGTGCATTCTGGGAGCTGCAGTTGTCAGGGTTTATCTGAACAGCTGATGCTTCCTCTGGACTCAGCGCTCTCTGTGGGTGTGTCTCCATATTGTCCTCCATCTGCTCCCTGTCTTTGTCTTTGTTCTGTTGTTCTGCAGACACACAAAAACCTGCCTCCACCTTCTTTGTCCCCCTCCACCTTCTTTGTCCCCCTCCACCTCTCCGTCCTCCCGGCTCTTTCTTCCGTCCATAAATCCCTTTAAAGAAGCAGGATTTCAGTTCTGACTGAGAGCGGATTTACATGTTTAAGTGCAGCTGTGTTAATCTGATGATTGGCCCTTTGGAGGTTAACACACACACACACACACACACACACACACACACAGAGACACACAGACACACACACAGAGGCAGACACACACACAGAGACACACACACACACACACACACAGAGACACACACACACACACACACACAGACACACACAGACACACACAGACACACACACACACAGAGACACACACACAGAGGCAGAGACACACACAGACACAGAGACACACAGAGACACACACACACACACAGACACACACACACACACACACACACAGAGACACACACACACACACACAGACACACAGAGACACACACACACAGAGACACACACACACACAGACACACACAGACACACACACACACACACACACAGAGACACACACACACAGACACACACACAGAGGCAGAGACACACACAGACACAGAGACACACACACACACACAGACACACACACACACACACACACACACACACAGAGACACACACACACACACAGAGGCAGACACACACAGACACACACACAGAGGCAGAGACACACACAGACACAGAGACACACACACACACACAGACAGACACAGACACACACACAGACACACACACAGAGACACACACAGGCAAAGGCAGGCACACACACACAGAGGCAGACACACACAGGCAAAGGCAGGCACACACACACACAGACACACACAGAGACACACACAGAGGCAGGCACACACACACACACACAGACACACACTCAGGCACAGATTAAGACATTTTAATGGTTTTTCAGAATAAAACAGTTGTTTCCGTCATCGATCAGTTGATTGGTTCAATTGATCGGTTTAAGTTTGGTCCACAGGTGACCTCACAGGTGACCTCACAGGTGACCTCACAGGTGACCTCACAGGTGACCTCACAGTCTGAACATGTTTTGTGTTCAGGTCTCTGATGATGAGGCTGTTGGTGTGTCCGCCTGCTGATTCTGTTCTGATCACCTTCATTGATTCCAGCTGACAGGAAGCTGCAGCCTGTCTTCATACATTTCTGTCTGATCAGACCACACACACAGACACACACACAGACACACACACACACACACACACAGACAGACACACACAGACACACACACAGACACACACACACACACACGGCGAGTGGCTTGTATAAACATCCAGGCAGTGTTGTCATGGTGATTTCCGTGTGCCTGTCATACACTGTTTACACTGTGTGTGTGTGTTGGCGTCTGTGTGTCTGTAAACATGTGGCCTGTGTGTGTGTGTGTGTCAGCCGGTTGTGCTGTAACAGGCTGTTACCGTGGAAACGCTCCAGCTGTCACTCATCTTCTCCTTATGAACATGCTGTTACTGTGTGAACATCACATGATCCTCATGATGTCATCATAATGCCTGACATGTCAACCCATCAGCACTGCCACAGTCCTTCAGTCTACACACACACACACACACACACACACACACACACACACAGACACACACACACACAGACCCATCAGCACTGCCACAGTCCTTCAGTCTACACACACACACACACACAGACACACACACTCATTCACTTCTGATTGCTTCTGTCACCTCATTTTAATTAACCAACAAGCAGAGTTAAAAGAGTCTGAGCGCGCCTTCTCTGTGTGTGTCTGTTCTGTGTGTGTGTCTTTGTGTGTGTTCTGTATGTGTGTGTCTGTGTGTGTGTAATTGCAGTGCAGAGGGAAAGCAGTCATTTCATGGTTCCGCTTGGCAGCAGCTGAGGAATGTTCTAATCATCAGAGCACAGTGCTGCTGAACACACTGAAGTCCCGTCTTTTAGGGACATGCAGGCTGACACACACACAGAGACACACAGAGACACACACAGAGACACAGAGACACACACACAGAGACACACAGAGACACAGAGACACACACACAGAGACACACACACAGAGACACACACACACACACACACACTCACACACAGACACACACTCACACACACAGACACACACACTCTCTCTCTGCTTGTGGGACTGTTGTTTGTGTGTGAAGGGTTAATCCTGGTCTTCTTTACCTGTCCTTCCACACACCCAGACAGGCCTGTGTTGACGTGTCTCCTCCTGTCTGTCTCCTCCTGTCTGTCTCTGTCTCCTCCTGTCTGTCTCTGTCTCCTCCTGTCTCTGTCTCTGTCTCTCAGAGGTGCTGATGAACACCAAGCTGGAGACGTCTGACCTTCGTTGGACCAACTATCCTGCGGACGACCCACAGGTAGGTGTCCCCCGTTAGCTCGCAGCTAACAGTTCTCATTGATGTCAGTGGAACATGCTAACCCCCCAGCTGTCCACAGTGGGAGGAAGTGAGCGGACTGGACGACGAGCAGAACAGCGTGCGGACCTACGAGATCTGCACGCCCTACAGTCTGTCCTCCTATTGGCTGAGGACACGCTGGATTCCTCGGAAGGCGGCGTCCACGCTGTACGTCGAGATCAGGTTGGTGCACTGATTGATTGAGTGATGATGTGAGGAGAGCGCCATGGATCCTCTGATGGTGGACGCTGTCGCTCCAGGTTCACCATGATGGAGTGTTCCAGTCTGAACCAGCGTCACTGTAAGGAGACCTTCAACCTTTACTACTACCAGTCCGACAGCGACGAGGCCACGCCCACCCACCCCGCCTGGATGGAGAACCCGTACACCAAAGTCGCCACAGTGGCAGCCGACCACTTGCTGCGCGGCGGTGAGCGGCGTGGAGGTGAGCGGCGAGGAGGCGAGCGGCGCTCCAACGTCAAACTGCTGCGACTGGAGGCGCTGCGGGGGGCGGGGCTCTACCTGGCGTTCCACAGCCAGGGCGCCTGCATGGCGCTGCTCTCTGTCCGCGTCTTCTACAGGAAGTGCCCGCCCCTCCGCCGTGCCTTCGCCTCCTTCCCTGAAACCATCCCCCACTCACTGGTGGAGCAGGTAACCATAGCAACGGCGGGGTTCAGTACCCAACATGCACCACAGAGCATACTGCTGCTGCTAGTTCAACAAAATCAAAGCTTTGATTTGAAAATCCTCCGTGTGTGTGTGTCTGTGTGTGTGTTGCAGGCTCAGGGTGTGTGCGTGGAGAACGCCGTCACGCCACCTGGCGAGAACTCACAACCTCCCAGCATGCTTTGTGGAGAGGACGGGCAGTGGGTGGGGCAGCCGACCTCCACCTGCGCCTGTCGTCCCGGATACGAGGCGGGCGAGACCGACGTGCGCTGCCGAGGTGAGAGAGTCTACACACACACACAGACACACACACACACACACACACACACACACAGACACACAACCACTGCACAAAGTCGAAACCCTGACCATGTGGACAGAGGACACCTTTCAAAATAAAGTGCTGACTCGGTGAAGGAGGGTTCTGCTGACCTGACGTGTTTGTTGGTAAATGATCGGACATGTAAACACGGAGCGGCCGCTGTCGTGCGGCGGCGGGGAAAATGGCGTCCAGAACAAAGAGGAGGAAACGCTTCACCTCAGCCTGCACGCTTCCTGTACTTCTCTGCACAGCGAGGGCGACGGACAGTTTGGTTGTCGAGGCTTCCTGTTATTCTCTGCAAGGTCAGAGGTCAGCTGACTGCCACCAGGAAGGGGGGGGGGGGGGGGTCAGTCCTGCTTCTGGGTAACCCCACAGGGGGGGGGGGGGTGTGTGTGTCTGTGTGTGTGTGTGTGTCTGTGTGTGTGTGTGTGTATCTGTGTGTGTATCTGTGTGTGTATCTGTGTGTGTGTCTGTGTGTGTGTCTGTGTGTGTGTGTGTGTCTGTGTGTGTCTGTGTGTGTGTGTCGGCCGTGCCTGGCATGGGACGCCGGTGATGACATCATGGCAGCAGTTTCCACATCCTGTTGCAGCCAAGGTCACTTCCTGTGCCCATTGTGAGGCTGCACTCCTCCCATCATGCCTCTGTCTCTGATGTCCACACCTTGTCGTCAGATTGGACATTTTGACGGATTCTTTTTTTCGGTCCTAACACCGAGACGTCTGTTTTTTTCTGGGACTATTTTCGGTGGCGGAGTGATTTAGGATAGAGTGTTAATCCCTGTGAGGAGGTCCCTCGGGGAAACTCGGGTCGGATTGTGTTTTCATGAGTAAATGTGATTTATGATGCTAATGCTAATGCTAGCGCTGTCTTTCTGTCCAGCCTGTTCGTCCGGTCAGTTCAAGGCGGAGTCTGGACCCGGAGCCTGTCGCCCCTGTCCAGCCTACAGCAAAACGCTGATCCCAGGCTCCGCCTACTGCTTGTGTCTCCCTGGCTACCATCGAGCGGACTCCGACGCCCCCCAGGCCGCCTGCACCCGTAAGACTTCCTGTCCCTTTTTTCTTTGAGGGTTTTAACTTCCTGGTTTGAGTTCCTCTTTTCCCAGAATGCAGCGGGGCAGTACCTCGCTAACAGCTGGTGTAAACGGATCATCATGTGAACAGTACTGTGATGACGGTCCATTAAACACACACACGCCCCTCTAAGCCCTGCAGCCCCGCCTCTTTAACCACATCGCCCGGGGCAACAGTAATCAGGCCAAATCAATAGGCTCATCACCTCTGTGTGTGTGTGCTGTAATTTAAGAGCTGCACACACACAGACACACACAGGTGTCAGGTTTCAGAGGTGTGTGTAGGAGCAGGACTGCAGGTTCAGGACCTGCCTGACGGTGTGTGACCTCTGACCCCCCGCAGGCCCCCCCTCGGC
Source organism: Parambassis ranga (assembly GCF_900634625.1). Taxonomy (NCBI): domain Eukaryota; kingdom Metazoa; phylum Chordata; class Actinopteri; family Ambassidae; genus Parambassis; species Parambassis ranga. The sequence continues at coordinate 96,470 of NW_021144812.1, read as the reverse complement.
GCCGCGCTCCCCGGTGAGTCAGCTCAACGACACCACGGTGACTCTGGAGTGGAGCGAGCCGCTGGAGCGCGGCGGCCGCTCCGACCTGACCTACAGAGTCCTGTGCTCCAGCTGCGGGCCCGCCGCCGTCGCCAAGGTAACCCCCATACCAGTCTGACCGTCACAGAAGCTGTCCCGCCTCCTCCCTCTGACTCCGCCCCTTCCTCCTCAGGGACCAGCGGGTTCTTGCTCCCCGTGTGATGACAGCGTCCTGTACCGGCCGGCGCAGCGCGGCCTGACTCAGCGCCGGGTTGTTGTGTGGGGACTCCGCCCACAAACCAAGTACATCTTCACCATCCAATCACTGAACGGCGTCTCCTCTCTCAGCCAATCAGAGCCAGCCTCTGAAAGCATCAACGTCACCACCAGCAGAGATGGTACGTTACCCAGAATGCCTCTGTCACAGACCAGCCTATATTTGGTGCTGGTCAAACGTATTGATCCATGATCGGCTGTGTGCAGTTCCTCCTCCAGTACTGGGCCTGAGGAGGGTGGGCGCCTCGGAGAACAGTGTGTCTTTGGAGTGGAACGTCCCTGTCCTGCAGAACCCGCACCAGGTGTTGGACTACCAGCTCCGCTACAGCCCCAAGGTACACAGACACAGACACACACAGAGACACAGACACACACA